>NC_054371.1:10135011-10435011 GCF_017654675.1 Xenopus laevis
ATAAGGGACTGTGAGTAAATATACCGCAGCCGCAGAAAGCGCTCCCCGGCCAGTAATGTACATGTGAGTGTCCCAGGGATGTGCCGGCCAGAGGGATGATCCGTTAGGGACAGGTCTGCTATATCGGCTGCTCATACCGACTGACGGGGGTGAGGGGAGTGGGGAGTGAGCGGCGGGGAAGGGGCAGAGTTTGTAGACGGTGCCTTAGCCTTGTGCACATCTGGGCAGCTCGGAGGTCTTCACTGGGGAGAGACTGCGGGTACCGAGCTCTCAATCATCAGCCTCAGTCTCATCAGCCTCAGCACCGGGAGGACACCGGTAAGGACAGGGGATGAATAGTAATAGAAGGGGCATGTGGGGAGTCACTGCAGCAGCAGCTCAGCTCCTTCTTCTTCTTCTGATCACTGTCTATTAGTCAGGGAGGGGGCAGCTAGACTGGCACATTCCCTTATCTCTTGTCTCTTATACAAGCCATACCTCTGTATTAGTCTCACTATCACACTTGTACTGTTATTATACTGATTTTATACTGTTGTTATACTGTTATTATACTGATATGCTACTGATATTATACTGATATTATACTGATATTATATTGTCATTATACTGATATTATACTGATAACCACTGCACATCCTTGTGACATATATAGAGATATGTGTGTGTGTGTGTGTGTGTGTATGTGTGTGTGCCATAAACCACCCACATTAGCCATACTGAAACCCCCCCATACTCACACTCAGTCACTCACACTCAGTCACTCACACTCACACTCAGCATGTGACATTGTCGCTTCCAGGGGTAACATGGGAGAGGCTGATGAGATGCTCAGCAGTCCCTGGATCTGAATATTCTTCTTTATACTTAGGGCACCGGAGAAATCTGCAGCCAACCCCCCCACACACACACACACACACACTACAGCCCCCGCCGTGCCAGACCCCATGCTGCAGGTAGGTGCAAGTTATTATCAATTGGGCATGTGGGGTGGTGTGATTGTGCCATATGGAGGGAAGCTGAGCGCTGATACAGTGTCAGTACTACAGTCTGGGGGCAAGAGGCTGGGCTGCCAGTTTGGTGCCAGTAGAGACTGGAGGAAAGGGGGGGGATGATTTGGCAGAGGAATGCACCAATCTGAGTGTATTGTGTCTCATCACAAGGGCCTGATCTTTTTTATAAAGGGGATTAAGGACTCACTGTGTGTGAGTGTGTGATATACAGTTTTATCCTGTGTGTCTGTGTGTGTGTGTGTGTGTGTGCTGTATGGTGCTTTATCCTGGGGATGGGAAACAAACGGCTATAATCAAGGGAGGGAGACTGTATGAAGTACAAGGAATAAACCTCAATGAGATGGGAGGCAGTGACTCTCCTCATCTTATTACTAAAGCTATACTGTGTGTGTGTGTATCTGTCTGTCTGACTGTGTGTATGAGTGCTCTGTGTGTCCATATATATATATTTATACACACACAAACACACACACACACAGACATAGTTGCAGCTGAACAAGATCTAGTAGATGGTCAGTAGCCCATACATACAAATGCCGTGTCCCTGATAAAAAACACACAAAAACCCAAATGTACAGCGTGCCATGTGTCACCAGAACCTGAAATTTAGAATTCCAGCTATACTGCATTTATTGTGTGTACATAGCAATTATATCTCACAGCCCTTACAGACATAGAAATATACAGGTGCAGTATCTACATGGATGTATATAGGCAGTGATCCATTCAATTACATGTATATTTTCTGTATTTAGATGTAAACTGACACATATTTTATATACATGTATTGGTTTACTCATAGTTTATACAGCACAGAATTCAATCACACAGTATTAATAATATACACAGGAATATATATTTAAATATAATGTATATCCAGATTCTTCTGGCTGTGGCAGAAATTTAAATCTAATTCCTTGTAGTGGAATATTGAGATATATAACTGGTCACAGAGAGGGGTAGTGCTGCTTAATGATGTCTGTTTGTCCATGATTGTGTGAGTGTTTGTGGGATTCAGTGTGTGTAATGTGCTTGTATGTCTGGTATGTGTGTAGGAGACTACATGTTTGTGTAGGTGTCAGAGTGTGTGTAAGTGTGTTCATTCGTTTATGATGTATGTGTGTAGATGAGATGTGTGTAATGCATATGTGTGTGTGTAAATAAATGAGTGTATAGAATGTTCACAGTAGGATGTAATGTGTGCATAAGAGTGTGTGAGTATGTGTAGAATGTATGCATGACTGTCAGTATGTGCATGAGTGTGTGTGTGTGACTATGAGTATGTGCATGTATATGAGTGTATATGATTGAGTATATGTGCATGAGTGTGAGTATGTGTATGAGTGAGTATGTGTATGAGTTTATGTGCTTGAGTGTATGTGTGTGAGTATGTGTATGAGTTTATGTGCAGGAGTATATGTGCATGAGTGTGAGTATGTGTATGAGTTTATATGCATGAGTGTATGTGTATGAGTGTGAGTATGAGTTTATATGCATGAGTGTATGAGTGTGAGTATGTGTATGAGTTTATGTGCACGAGTATATGTGCATGAGTGTGAGTATGTGTAGGGCCAGTTACACCATAAACAAATTCACATTCTGTTAAAGTGTGGGATTTTGTGCCCTAGGAGGAGGTGGTACCAGTGTGTGCAGTTTTCACTTGGGTTAAGTGGTAGGAGCTTGTAGTGTCTTTATACAGGACAGGTCAATGTGCTCATGTCCAATCAGCTTGCAGTGTTGTGGCACTACCTGAGTGACTAGGTACCCCCTCCCCTGTGTAAGGCTTGGAGTTGTGTAAAGTAAATGTGAGGCTTGGAGTTGTGTAAAGTAAATGTGAGGCTTGGAGTTGTGTAAAGTAAATGTGAGGCTTGGAGTTGTGTAAAGTAAATGTGAGGCTTGGAGTTGTGCAAAGTAAATGTGAGGCTTGGAGTTGTGTAAAGTAAATGTGAGGCTTGGAGTTGTGTAAAGTAAATGTGAGGCTTGGAGTTGTGCAAAGTAAATGTGAGGCTTGGAGTTGTGTAAAGTAAATGTGAGGCTTGGAGTTGTGTAAAGTAAATGTGAGGCTTGGAGTTGTGTAAAGTAAATGTGCGGCTTAGAGTTGTGTAAAGTAAATGGAAGGCTTGGAGTTGTGTAAAGTAAATGTAAGGCTTGGAGTTGTGTAAAGTAAATGTAAGGCTTGGAGTTGTGTAACATAAATGGAAGGCTTGAAGTTCTGTAAAGTAAATGTAAGGCTTGAAGTTGTGTAAAAAAAATGTAAGGCTTGGAGTTGTGTAAAGTAAATGTGAGGCTTGGAGTTGTGTAAAGTAAATGTAAGGCTTGGAG
Organism: Xenopus laevis; assembly: GCF_017654675.1. Lineage (NCBI taxonomy): Eukaryota > Metazoa > Chordata > Amphibia > Anura > Pipidae > Xenopus > Xenopus laevis. Next base: position 10,138,344 of record NC_054371.1, read on the forward strand.
TTGTGTAACGTAAATGGAAGGCTTGGAGTTCTGTAAAGTAAATGTAAGGCTTGAAGTTGTGTAAAAAAATGTAAGGCTTGGAGTTGTCTAAAGTAAATGTAAGGCTTGGAGTTGTGTAAAGTAAACGTAAGGCTTGGAGTTGTGTAAAGTAAATGTAAGGTTTGGAGTTGTGTAAAGTAAATGTAAGGCTTGGAGTTGTGTAAAGTAAACATAAGGCTTGGAGTTGTGTAAAGTAAACGTAAGGCTTGGAGTTGTGTAAAGTAAACGTAAGGCTTGGAGTTGTGTAAAGTAAACGTAAGGCTTGGAGTTGTGTAAAGTAAACGTAAGGCTTGGAGTTGTGTAAAGTAAACGTAAGGCTTGGAGTTGTGTAAAGTAAATGTAAGGCTTGGAGTTGTGTAAAGTAAACGTAAGGCTTGGAGTTGTGTAAAGTAAATGTAAGGCTTGGAGTTGTGTAATGTGTGCGATACATCTGTCAGACTGGGGGTGGCTGGGGGCAGAGTTGGCAGAGTGCTGGGTATGTCACTGGCTGTTACATATAATACTTGATGCCAATGTTACCAAAAGGGACAAAAGATGAAAGTATAGGAAGGCCGGTGTATTTCTCTAGTAGAGGGGGCACTTGTGGTAGAGCACAACTTTGCTGCTTTTATGTGGATCTCAATCCTAAATATCTCTGGTCACCAGTCCTCCCGACTTCTCAGTGTTTGTATCTCATACTCCATGGCTACTGAGATCAGGGGGACAAACAGACTGATGGACAGATCAACATACAGGATAGTGGGGTACACACATGCTTGCACACAGCAGTATACTAGAGAAACAACGGCCATATTGTTAGTGGAAGAATGGGCAGACAGAAGGACAGATAAACTGATGGAAGGACAGACATTTCCCATGAGCCTTTGTAGTACTTGTGCTACATGCTCTGTCCTGGCAAGTGTGTAAATTAAAGCTCGTCCTCTCCTATATACCCCCTACTGTGTTTGTGGGGTGTATATAACCTTATACACGCAACAGCCCCGTTGGTCGTACGATTTGCCCCCCCCATGAGACCATGTGACCATGTTTGTGTCTTGTAGTGTGAGCCAGAGGCAACGAAACAAACAAATACAAAGTCTGAGTCAATTTATTGTGACTATTCACCATAAATACCAAGCTGAGATTGTGAGAGGTGGAAATGCAGAACAGTGACCCAGATTCTTTAATACAAGGACGGCCCACCTCTGGTTACTTAGCCCCACTCAGGGGATGCTGGGAGTTGAAGTCAAAGCTGAAAGTACAGATTCCAGAAGTGTTTAGGAGTGGCGAGACTTTAAGTAAACGGATATCATTTCCCTCAGCACTTACCCAGGTACAGAGCAATCATTATTTGCTGTTCTCTTTCCCATGGTCACTTGGGGTGGGACTAGGTTCTGGCAGAGAAGTTGTTGAGAGGGTTCTCCCACTGATTTCTGTGAGTAGAGCAGAGCAGGCTCATATAACTTTGGACACTAGAGGGAGAACTTGTTTTGTCACAAATGGCTCTAGGTGATTATTATCATGAGAGAAACTGCTGCATATCTGACCATGGGGAAGAGAGCAGCCCAGTAGCAGAAAGTACAGACAACCAGAGCTCTGTTCTACTGTAAGTACTGGGGGGAAACTGGATTCACTCCAGGGAGGAGCCTCTCTGACCATGAAATCAGCTTTTACTTGTGCAAGTATAAGGAATGACATACAGTATTCTGGTTGTGACTGGTAGTACGGCTACTGGCCAAGAAGACTAGTGTCCAGCCTGTAAATAGGCATCGTTATACAGCTGTGCCTCAAAGCAGAGAAAGGAGTGAGTTTCCTTGATGGAAATATAAAGCTGACAGTCAGTAGGAGGCAGAGCTGGGCTTGGGGGCTACAGTCCTGAATCTCACATATTAGACCATGGGGAAAAGTGTAATTAAAATGGCCACTTAACAGCTAAATCCAACAGGCGGAGGAACCAAAGGGAAAGGCAAACTCACAAAACAAGAAGGAAGGGAGCCGCTATCTAAAGAAAAACAGAGAGAGAAAACACAGGCAAATAGAAATAAATGATTGATGTGCTGAGCCAGGAAAGGTCCCCTGTGATGAGATCTCCTATTCCTTCAGAACATGAAATTCTCTATATAAAGGAAGATCCCTGCCAGGCAGAGCCGCATAGGAATGCAGAGTAAATGCATGTGTCAGTTCTTTATCCCAAACCCAGTCCACCCACATATAAAACATTTCCATTACATTGCCCACAGGGACACTCATTGCTGCCATACAGGTTAACTGCATTAGAATGTTCTCATTTAGACCAACCTGTAGCCAATCAAGTCATTAGAACATTCACAGGGCTAAACCAATCTGAGGCCAATAAGCACATTATTTTATAAAATTCAGTGGATTAGGGCCAATTAGACCATTCCCAGGACTAGACCAACCTGTTGCCAATCAGAACATTAGATCATTCCAAGGTTAAGACCAAACTGTAGCCAATCAGATCATTTGAACATTCCCAGGTTAAGACCAAACTGTAGCCAATCAGAGCATTTGAACATTCCCAGGTTAAGACCAACCTGTAGCCAATCACAATATTAGAAATTCCCCAGGGTTAGACCAACCTGTAGCCAATCAGAGCATTAGAAATTCCCCAGGGTCAGCCCAACCTGTAGCCAATCAGAGCATTAGATCATACGCAGGGTTAGACCAACCTGTAGCCAATCAGAGCATTAGAAATTCCCCAGGGTCAGCCCAACCTGTAGCCAATCAGAGCATTAGATCATACGCAGGGTTAGACCAACCTGTAGCCAATCAGAGCATTAGAAATTCCCCAGGGTCAGCCCAACCTGTAGCCAATCAGAGCATTAGATCATACGCAGGGTTAGACCAACCTGTAGCCAATCAGAGCATTAGAACATACTCAGAATGATGAACAGCCAAACAGAGCAGTAGACCTTCCCCAGGTTACATGGAAGGAAGATATTCTGCCTACAGTAAGTGCACACTTAAGAGCAACTTGGAGCCAATCAGATCATTAGATCATACCCAGGGTTAGACCAACCTGTAGCCAATCAGAATATTAGAAATTCCCTAGGGTTAGCACAACCTGTAGCCAATCAGATCATTAGATCATACCCAGGGTTAAGGTGGCCATACACGGGCAGATAAAGCTGCTGATATCGGTTGTTTGGACCAATTTGACAGCTTATCTGCCCGTGTATGGGGGCTTCCAACAGATCTTCCTGATCGATATCTGGCCACGATAACGATCGGGAAGGTTTGATTTTTACCTGACCAACCCGTCGGAGCCCCTTGGCATACCGTAATTCGGTCGTTCGACCATACGGCCAAACGTTCGAATTACCCCCGATATAGCCATGCCGTTAGTGGCATATCGGGGAAAGATCCGCTCGTTTGGCGACATGGCCACCTTTAGACCAACCTGTAGCCAATCAGAGCATTAGATCATACCCAGAATTAGATGAACAGCCAAACAGAGCAGTAGACCATTCCCAGGTTAAGATCAACCTGTAGCCAATCAGAACATTAGAACATTCCCAGGTTCAGACCAAACTGTAGCCAATCAGAGCATTAGATCATCCCCAGGGTTCACTGCTTGGTGCTTAGTTAGAGGGTAGAGCAGAAAGGGCTCACCCCCGGGTCCCAGATTCTGTATGGCCCCTATGAGACAATGTAGTTAAGTACAAAGTACATACGGTCTATTGGAATAGTGTCAGTATATATATGAGGAATGGCGTGTGGCCCTCCAGCTGTAATGGGGGAAAACGTACAAAACCATATATATATATATATATATATAATATATATATATATATATATATATATATATATATATATATATATATATATGCCCTTTAAGCTACAGACTCGTGTGATAGTGAGTTTTAGTGGCAGTACCAGGAATGGTTAAATAGGATTTTTTGGGGTGAGAATGACAGTGCCCACAAACATGGATGAATAAAGAATTCACATATGAAAGGGTTAAAGTTGCTTGGATTCTGTTGCCTGTAGCCTTCATTGCTTGTCTTAGTCTATCTGACCCACTGCCATTAAAGCTCTGCATTTAGCAAACATTCTAGAAGCTTCTCCCAGAGGCAGCGGAGCAGAAGGGAGGCAGGTGAGAAGGGGAGGCCATACATAATGTAGCCTGACAGGTGAGCACAGACTTAGCAGCCGAGGAATAACATGCATTTCATTCTGAGCAACTGCAACAATCACCCAAACCCATGATTAGTGCAACCGTTCTGCTTCCATCTCACCCTTATCATAAACTTGAGTGTGGAACTGTAACTCACCCCTGCTGCAATTACTATATGTGTAACCACTATTGTCTCAATATAATCCCTGTAACCTGTGTGTAGATTCAGTAGCCCAGGACAGTGCAGGAGGGATGGAGTAGCCCAGGGCAGTGCAGGAGGGATGGAGTAGCCCAGGGCAGCGCAGGAGGGATGGAGTAGCCCAGTACAGTGCAGGAGGAGCAGAGTAGGCCAGGACAGTGCAGTAGGGATGGAGTAGCCCAGGGCTGTGCAGGAGGGATGGAGTAGCCCAGGGCAGTGCAGGAGGGATGGAGTAGCCCAGGGCAGTGCAGGAGGGATGGAGTAGCCCAGTACAGTGCAGGAGGAGCAGAGTAGGCCAGGACAGTGCAGTAGGGATGGAGTAGCCCAGGACAGTGCAGGATGGATGGAGTAGCCCAGGGCAGTGCAGGATGCAGGAGGGATGGAGTAGGCCAGGACAGTGTAGGGAAGATGGAGTAGCCCAGGACAGTGCAGGAGGGATGGAATAGCCCAGGACAGTGTAGGGGAGATGGAGTAGCCCAGGACAGTGCAGTAGGGATGGAGTAGCCCAGGACAGTGTAGGGGAGATGGAGTAGCCCAGGACAGTGCAGGAGGGAGGGAGTAGCCCAGGACAGTGTAGGGGAGATGGAGTACCCATGACAGTGTAGGGGAATTGGAGGGCTCCCTATGACTGAAGAATCCTCCTTGATAGGGAATTAACCTGTGAGGCATTGGACTGGACTCATGGTAATCCTTGAACTGTGCAAGAGTTGCCAGAGAAAAAAAATACCTTTAATTTCAAAAGATTTAATTTTAGAGAGTTTGAGGTGCCAGTGTATGAGGAGCCTGGGGTGTGGTTACATTGGGTGTGGATATGGGTGTAGTTTTGGGGAAAAGCAAGAAAAACACTGGCACAGCATGGGTTGCTTCTAGCAGGGAAATCAGGGCGTAACCCCTTTATCAAGCATGCTTGACAAAGGGGTTACGCCCCGAAACGTTGCATCCACAATAAACGAGCAAGGGATTTCCCTGCTAGAAGCAACCCATGCTGTGCCAGTGTTTTTCTTGCTTTTCATGTGGATCTTGAGGTAGCCAAACGCCTCTTTCACTGAGCACCTGGGATTCGATTTGATTAGGAAGGCCAGGGTGTGCTAGGGTAATTTCTTTTCTGTAGTTTTGGGGAGTCAGGGTATGATGTACATGTGGCTGGATTATTTGGGGGGGGTAAGGTACCTTTATATAAGGAGCCCTGGGAGGAGATGAAAGTCTTGCTGACTGTAGCTGTGGAGCCTGGGGAGTGATGACTGTGGGGGGCTGTAGGGGGGATACACTCATGATCTGTAAGGAGATGACTCATGCAGGAATATATTATGGGGATAATCTTTATGTGTAATTCTCACACTCCTATAATCACAGCCCCAGTTCTACCAGTTTAGTGGCCTGTAGAAACCTGACCTAGTTTGTAGGATCTAATTGCTTCCATCACGTTGCCTTCTGAGATTCATTTCTCCTTCTGAAAGACGGGTGATGGGCGTTTTAGTGTATGTGTGTTTTCATATCATGTATATGTACATATGAGGCATTTGAGCTCCACCCACAGCTTGAGTCACAGACTACCCGCCCCTACAAGCTGCCATCAGAGTGTTGTAGTTCCACCCACTGCTTGAGTCACAGACTTCCTGCTCCTCCCCTATTAGCTGCCATTACAGAGTTCTAACCATACCTACTGATTGAATCACAGACTTGCTGCTCCTCCCCTATTAGCTGCAGTCACAGAGTTCTAGCCATACCCACTGCTTGAGTCACAGACTTGCTGCTCCTCCCCTATTAGCTGCCATCACAGAATTCTAGCCCTACCCACTGCTTGAGTCACAGACTTCCTGCTCCTCCCCTGTTAGCTGCCATCAGAGTGTTTTGGTCACACCCACTGCTTGAGTCACAGACTTCCTGCTCCTCCCCTGTTAGCTGCCATCAGAGTGTTTTAGTCCCACCCACTGCCACAAACTCCCTGCCACACCCCCTGTAAGCTGCCATCTATTAGCTTTAGTTACACGCTGCATGGCCTTCTCCCCTAAAATGGGGGTTACATAAAATAATTTTTTTAAATAAAAATGGTATATACTATAAAAAAAAACTGTAAAATTACAGGGAAAACCTGTAGTTTTAAGATAAATGGGCACAATTACATAAAATGCTGGAAATATTAGAACATACAGGGACTTGAAAATAGAAAGAAACAAAATCCAGGAAAGTATAAAATGGGGGGACATAAAATCAAGGTTTGATTGCAATTAGAGGCCATTTGTGTTATCCCAATTAGGAACTGCCCTTAAATAGATTAATGCAATACCCATTGTTATTTTATATTAATTCATTACCCTCACCTAATACAAATCTATGTTCAGAGCTGTTATTCTCTGTACTTCCTGCTCCTGGGCTGTTCTCTTTCCTATGGTCGAGCAGGAACCTTCCACTTGGCATATGGATTCCTCCACTACTTAACCAAGTAGATGACTTTGCTTCTGTGTACTTCCTGCTCTTGGGCTGCTCTCTTTCCCATGGCCAGGCCAAACCCACCTTGTGCCTGACCTAGACAATGAAAAAGCAGGGAGAATCAGATCTTTTGGTAAAGGTAAGTACCAGTAATACTTACTGTTTACTGTTATGTAATTGTGGCTATGTTTAAACGTTAGGTATATACCATGTAAGCTTATGTATTGTATTATACAGGCCTACTATTGTGGCTTTGTGTGTATTATTTGCATAAACAAGTAAAACTTTATTTTAAATATACCATACTTGCCTTCTTTTGAGTGTGCATACCTATCTATATATTGTTACGTTGTGGGGTACCCATTGTAGGGGTACCCTTTTGATGTTTGCACCTCTTGCACTGTTTACCTACAGCATTTGCTGAATTGGTGTGCCCTCCACCCATTACTAAATTCTGTAAAGGTAAGTACTGGCAGGGGGTCAGTTCACTTACTAGAAGGGGTCCTAATAATCTTATGGACTCAGTTTCATCCCAAAATTACCTTTAATCCCTTGGACATAATTTTTAGTATGTTGTAGAGAGTGATATTCTGAGATTGGTTTTCATTTTTTATTATTTGTGGTTTTTGAGTTATTTAGCTTTTTATTCAGCAGCTCTCCAGTTTGTAATTTCAGCAGTCTGGTTGCTAGGGTCCAAATTCCCCTAGCAACCATGCATTGATTAAAATAAGAGACTGGAATGTGAATAGGAGAGGCCTGTATAGAAAGGTGAGTAATAAAAAGTAACAATAACAATACATTTGTAGCCTTACAAAGCATTTGTTTTTTTTAGATGGGGTCAATGACCCCCATTTGAAAGCTGGAAAGAAGTCAATGAATTCAAAAGCTTTTTAAAAAAATGAACACCAACTGAAAAGTTGCTTAAAAATGTCCGTTCTTTAGTAAAAGTAAAGGTGAACCACCCCTTAATGCCGATGAAGACATTGCACCCATAACTCTATCACCCCAAACAGCAAGTCAGAGTCAGTGACAGATTCTGCCCTTATGATTCAGTGTATTTTATTCATTGAGTCGGAACTGCCAGTACAGAATCAGCCTTGCTAGCACCAGCCTTTACTGATCTCATTGTACAGGGAGACCTTTACTCACACAAGGGGAATTTCATTTTCTCTAATGATAACGGATGGACATTGCTTTGCGACTGACCTTTCATGTATTTGTGCTGATTGTGATTATTAGATCTCCTCAAAGTCACCTCTGTCCCCTTATAAATGGGAATCAGAGCAGACGGCCTTTGCTTCTAAAGGAAACTATTCATTCCCTTTATTCATTTCATTGCTCTCGCTGAACACTTGTCTTTCAGCTGGAAAGCCCAGTGCCCTATGTGATCTGCCTGTTCACAGCGACGTCTCATTGAGACAATACACTGGCCGTTGCAGTTGGTCACTATTACAGCCTCTGGTCAACTTTGCAGTTTCTTTTGTATTCCTGGGCTGTTGTCTTTCCCATGGTCAGTGAGGGGCGGGGCCTAGCTGTATTGAGTCAGGGAAGTTGATTAAATCCATAGTTTTCACTTCACATTTTCCAAACGTGGACATATTAAATCCACATTCAGCATGCCTAATTAAGCCGGCTAATTAGGAAGTTAATTGGGATGCAGCGTGCCCATGAATTTGCTGGCTAATTGCCGTGTAGCGTGTGCATTTGATATGTGCCTGGTTTATATGGGTGAAGTTACTCATTGTCATTCAGTGCCCCGCTGCTGCCTGTTGTAATAAAAGGGCTTAACTCTTTGCTTTCCACTGGGCTTTCAAAGACAAAAAGGGTTAATTCTCAGTAAATATGGTCCCTTTTGGTTGCTATGGCAGCCACTCAGCAAGCTCATCGGGGTCTCGGCTGCTCAGCGTATTTGCCGAGTTACAGTATTTGATACACAGTATAGATGCATTCTTCATAAAGAAATATATATATATATACCTGCAGAGTCACGACCCCCAGCAATCACTGCTTGTCCTTATATAGGGATAGGGGTGCAGGGCTGACACTGTGTATACTGATATGTTATGATAAGGCCAATCACAGTGGAGGTTATCGTATAGGGATAAGGGGTGGAATTCAGGCATAATTACAGACTTTATATAGAATTTACCCCACAGATATATTTTAAGGGCACATCAGGGTGTGGTTATAACCTTTAGGGCTTTTTACCTGCGCTCCCCTGTGTTCCGGTGTCATGTGTTCAGCCACAGGGGAGCGCAGGAGTAGATGCACTGAATTCTTTTCATTGGGGCTGTACTTACACAGACGCATGTAAGCGCCGAATGCAGGTAAAATGCAACATGCTGCATCCCAACCCAACCAATCCCAAAGTTTGCTCATAGTCTGTACAGAGAGATCCCATAAAACTATGGCAGCATAGGTATTCCCCTGTACTAAGCACAATTCAGCAGGAACAGTCCCCTAAGTTTGCTCATAGTCTGTACTGAGAGATCCCATAAAACTATGGCAGCATAGGTATTCCCCTGTACTAAGCACAATTCAGCAGGAACAGCCCCTAAGTTTGCTCATAGTCTGTACAGAGAGATCCCATAAAACTATGGCAGCATAGGTATTCCCTGTACTAAGCACAATTCAGCAGGAACATTCCCTAAGTTTGCTCATAGTCTGTACAGAGAGATCCCATAAAACTATGGCAGCATAGGTATTCCCCTGTACTAAGCACAATTCAGCAGGAACAGTCCCCTAAGTTTGCTCATAGTCTGTACAGAGAGATCCCATAAAACTTTGGCAGCATAGGTATTCCCTGTACTAAGCACAATTCAGCAGGAACATTCCCTAAGTTTGCTCATAGTCTGTACAGAGAGATCCCATAAAACTATGGCAGCATAGGTATTCCCCTGTACTAAGCACAATTCAGCAGGAACAGTCCCTAAGTTTGCTCATAGTCTGTACAGAGAGATCCCATAAAACTATGGCAGCATAGGTATTCCCCTGTACTAAGCACAATTCAGCAGGAACAGTCCCCTAAGTTTGCTCATAGTCTGTACAGAGAGATCCCATAAAACTATGGCAGCATAGGTATTCCCTGTACTAAGCACAATTCAGCAGGAACAGTCCCCTAAGTTTGCTCATAGTCTGTACAGAGAGATCCCATAAAACTATGGCAGCATAGGTATTCCCCTGTACTAAGCACAATTCAGCAGGAACAGTCCCCTAAGTTTGCTCATAGTCTGTACAGAGAGATCCCATAAAACTATGGCAGCATAGGTATTCCCCTGTACTAAGCACAATTCAGCAGGAACAGTCCCCTAAGTTTGCTCATAGTCTGTACAGAGAGATCCCATAAAACTATGGCAGCATAGGTATTCCCTGTACTAAGCACAATTCAGCAGGAACATTCCCTAAGTTTGCTCATAGTCTGTACAGAGAGATCCCATAAAACTATGGCAGCATAGGTATTCCCCTGTACTAAGCACAATTCAGCAGGAACAGTCCCCTAAGTTTGCTCATAGTCTGTACAGAGAGATCCCATAAAACTATGGCAGCATAGGTATTCCCCTGTACTAAGCACAATTCAGCAGGAACAGTCCCTAAGTTTGCTCATAGTCTGTACAGAGAGATCCCATAAAACTATGGCAGCATAGGTATTCCCTGTACTAAGCATAATTTAGCATACTAGTCTAGCTCAGTAAACTTCAAAGCAACAGTATATACCTCAAACACATTTGCTTAAAAATAAAACAATAAATACCTGAGTTGAAATTACATTCTACAAAGCCCTCCCCTTTCTAAGCAGCAGCCTTTGAGCAGCTCATGATCAGGGACTTCACACTGGACTGGTGTTTTATTTAATACCAGAAATAACAGAAACCAGAAACAAGATATTTCTTAATTAAAACAATAAGTAAAAAGTATGTTCAACACAAGCCCTATTCATTGCGCTCATGTTGAAAAGGGTTATATAGTTAGGTATAGGGATGTAGCGAACGGCGGAAAAAATGTTCGCGAACATATTCGCGAACTTGCGACAAAACATGCGAATAGTTCGCGAACGTCGCGAACCCCATAGACTTCAATGGGAAGGCGAATTTTAAAAGCTAGAAAAGACATTTCTGGCCAGAAAAATGATTTTAAAGTTGTTTAAAGGGTGCAACGACCTGGACAGTGGCATGCCAGAGGGGGATCAAGGGCAAAAATGTATCTGAAAAATCCATTGTTGACACAGCGCTGCGTTTTGTGCTGTAAAGGGCAGAAATCACACTACGTCACTCAGGTGATGTTTCTGGACACAGAATGTGAAAAAGCTCACACAGCTAGGTGGCACTTGGTTAAAGACTGGGCAAATAATGCCTGCAAGGTCAACGTATACACTACAGCCGTTGGATACGGAATATATTATTGCTGCTTGAAAAACGTCACTCGGGTGGTGTTTCTGGAGACGGTATTATTATTGATATTTAGACAGCTAGGTGGCAGTTGTTTGAAGAACAGATGCAGATGAGAGATCAGCAGCAGGACAGACAGCTGCCCACAGCAGCTACATACAGAGCACTGCAGTAGAAGGTAGATTACTAGCCAGCAAAGCTAACTAACCTAAACTCACTGTCCCTCAAATCCCTGCAGAGTTCTGTCCCTACAATACAGAGCAGTATCAAGTAGATTACTAGCCAGCAAAGTTACTATCAACTGTCCCTCAAATCACTAACAGCTCTCTCCCTACACTAGCTCTTCCAAGCACACACAGGCAGAATGAAAAAACGCTGCAGGGCTTCAGTTTATATATGGAAGGGGAGTGGTCCAGGGGGTGTGGGGGTGGTCCAGGAGGGAGAGCTTCCTGATTGGCTGCCATGTATCTGCTGGTCTGGGGTGAGAGGGCAAAAATAAGCGCCAGCTAAGGCGAACCCAAATTGGCGAACGTCGCGCGACGTTCGCGAACATTCGCCGAACGCGAATAGTCGATGTTCGCGCGAATTAGTTCGCGGGCGAACAGTCCGCGACATCCCTAGTTAGGTACAGGTATAGGATCCCTTATCCGGAAACCCGATATCCAGAAAGCTACGGAATGGCTGTCTCCCATAGACTCAATTATATCCAAATAATCCAAATTTTTAAAAACGATTTCCTTTTTTCTGTGTAATAATAAAACAGTAACTTGTACTTGATCCCAACTAAGATATAGTTAATCCTTATTGGAAGCAAAACCAGCCTATTGGGTTTATTTAATGTTTAAATTAATTTCTAGTAGACTTAAGGCATGAAGACCCAAATTACGGAAAGATCCATTATCCGGAAAACCCCAGGTCCCGAGCATTCTGGATAACAGGTCCCATACCTGTATATCATTTGTCTCCACTGGAACCTGTAAGACATGAGACTGTGACTTGATAGTGAGAGAATGGGCTATACACTGGGCTACAGTTACTTCAGTATCTCATACAAACTAGGGGAACAGTCTGATTCTATAAAATAAAATACAATTGCTCCTTTTAAATAGAAAGTGGAATTTCCTGTCCAATCGAATTTCACAGTGACAACTGAAATTTCATTATGGGGGAGTTTGTGGCCAGTGCTGTATAATGTTGTATAATAAATATAATAATGGTGTATCGTAGAGCAAATGTCTGGGGATAGTTTTGTATCTGTTCCAGTTCTGTCCCAGGAGATGGAATTTGTCTGGGGGAGGCTGATTGGCCAGAGGTAGGGTAAGTCTTATTATGGGATGTCTGGAACTCAATTGCACATTGTTTCTATGAGAAGAATTGTTTATCTTACAGAATTGTTGAACTTTAAGTTACTGAGAGAGAATTGAAGAACTGATCTCTGCTGCCTCCATGTCTGTGTGGGATCTGTTAGTGATGGACAGGTAACAGCAACCTGTAGCCAATCACACATTTACAACCTGCACCCAGAAAACTATAAAAATGTTGCTGTACATTACTTTACATTACACTTCGGTGACAAATACTTTTGTGATTGCCCTTCAATTGTTCCTCTGGAACCTTCTCCAGTAATGACTTTGCGCTTCATAATCACAGGGACTTTATAGATCACCATGGAAACCAACCACAGTTTCATAGACTGGAGAGAATTTGCCATAAGACAAAAAAAATGACATGGAATTGTGTAGGTGAGGGGTTAATGGGTTCCTTAGCAGTGGATGAAACAAAGTATGAAAGGGACTGTAGCCCTGAGAAAAGGGTTGTACTGCTGGGCACATGTCTGGGGGATGGAGCTGAGGTGCAAGATGGAGACAGTAGGGCAAGATGGAGACAGTAGGGCAAGATGGAGACAGTAGGACAAGATGGAGACAGTAGGACAAGATGGAGACAGTACGACAAGATGAAGATGGAAGGACAAGATGGAGACAGTAGGAGAAGATGAAGATGGAAGAAGAAGATAAAGACAGTAGGGCAAGATGAAGATGGAAGGACAAGATGGAGAAAGTAGAACAAGACGGAGACAGTAGGACAGGATGAAGATGGATGGACAAGAAGGAGACAAGCTGAAGATGGAAGGGCAAGATGGAGACAGTAGAACTAGACGGAGACAGTAGGACAGGATGAAGATGGATGGACAAGAAGGAGACAAGCTGAAGATGGAAGGGCACGATGGAAACAGTAGAACAAGATGGAGACAGTAGAACAAGATGGAGACAGTAGGACAGGATGAAGATGGATGGACAAGATGGAGGCAATAGGACAAAATGAAGATGATGAAAGGACAAGATAGAGACAGTAGGCTATAAAAGAGGGTTTTACACTGATTAGCGTTTGTGCCTTGCTTCTTGTGATGGTTCCCTGGATGCTCCGTCTCTGGCACCCTGTATAGATCCAATGTATTGTGAAATGTGGGAATCACTCACAACAGCAGGTTACCTGCAATTAAGCTGCTTATTGTGTAACCACACAACATGTTTCTGGCCTATTGGCCCTTTTTCAAGTGTGTACAACCTGGTGTGAAATGAACATATTTATACACCACATGTGATGCTGTCCCGCCCACCAATTAACAAAAAAACCAGGTCGTGTGGTTACACAATAAACAGCTAAATGCAGGTAACCTGCTGTTGTGAGTGATTCCCACATTTCACAATACAATAGAGACAGTAGGGCAAGATGGGGACAGTAGGACAAGATGAAGATCGGAGGACAAGATGGAGACAGTAGGACAAGATGGGGACAGTAGGACAAGATGGAGACAGTAGGACAAGATGGGGACAGTAGGACAAGATGGAGACAGTAAGAGAAGATGGGGACAGTAAGACAAGATGGGGACAGTAAGACAAGGTGAAGATGGAAGGACAAGATGAAGACAGTAGGGCATTATAGAAACAGTGGGGAAATATAGAGACAGAAGGACAATATGGAGACAGTAGGATGACAAAGCAGCAGTAGGTTAAGATAGAGACAGTAAGACAAGAAAGAGACAGTAGGACAGAATGGGGAGAGCAGGATGAGATAGAGGCAGCAGGACAAGATGGTGTAATATGCCTGGACTTTAGGCTGCTATATATTCTCCTATATCTCTGCTCTATATGAACAGACAGCTAATGTCCTGGTTCACTGTTGTTGGTATCTTTGTATTTGCAAGTATGTGTGTCTTGTTTCACCTGTTGTTAATCTGGCCACCGGTGATCACTGCCTGTTATAGGTCAGTATTGCTTGGTCCTAGGTGTTGTGATACCTGCTGCTGATGTTCCCTGGTTAATCTGGAGACAGTAGGGCAAAATGGAGACAGTAGGGCAAAATGGAGACAGTAGGGCAAGATGGAGACAGTAGGGCAAAATGGAGACAGTAGGACAAGATGGAGACAGTAGGACAAGATGGAGACAGTAGGGCAAGATGGAGACAGTAGGGCAAAATGGAGACAGTAGGGCAAGATGGAGACAGTAGGGCAAAATGGAGACAGTAGGACAAGATGGAGACAGTAGGACAAGATGGAGACAGTAGGGCAAGATGGAGACAGTAGGGCAAGATGGAGACAGTAGGGCAACATGGAGACAGTAGGGCAAGATGGAAACAGTAAGACAAGATGGAGACAGTAGGACAAGATGGAGACAGGAGGGCAAGATGGAGACAGTAGGACAAGATGGAGACATTAGGACAAGATGGAGACATTAGGGCAAGATGGAGACAGTAGGGCAATATGGAGACTGTAGGGCAAGATGGAGACAATAGGACACGATGAAGACAGTAGGGCAAGGTGGAGACAGTAGGACAAGATGGAGACAGTAGGACAAGATGGAGACAGTAGGGCAAGATGGAGACAGTAGGGCAAGATGAAGACAACGAGGCAAGATGGAGACAGGAGGGATGGAGACACTTTCAGCTGTTCTCAACACCAAGGCCAGTATGCTAGAAATCTGTTTCCCATCCTCTGTTTTTGAAAGAATAAACTTGACATTAAGGGCTCGGTGTGTTAGAGTTTTCCGTGAAGCAATAGGTCTATGTCCTTACCTTCAGTACTAGAGCAGGTGTTATACACAGGTATATGCAGGTGTTATATGCAGGTATTATATGCAGGTGTTATACACAGGTATTATATGCAGTGTCTAATGCACTTTATTCTAATGCACTTCTATATATATATATATATATATATATATATATATATATATATATATATATATATATATATATATATATATATAGTCTAATAAAAAAGTGAGAGGCTAAAGGATTCCTGTGTCAGATTTGGGCACGTAAATCCTCGGGTGCATTTTGACAAATATTTTCCCGCTGCCCTTTACTAAAATATCCGGTGCTATTTTTACTGGCACCACATAATTGCGCAGGACAAAGGATATATTGGCCATGCAAAATACACAAGGATAAATTGCCATGGAAACCACACAAGGAATTTATATCAAAAGGGAAAAAACATACCTGGAAATACATTAAAACTGTAAAGTTCCAAGGGCTAAATATAACAGCAAAGCCTGAACACTAAGGGGAGGAGGAAGTCTCTAGATAACGTGGGGTAAAGTTGTAGTTTAACAACATGTTGTGACAATGGGGATGTCTGTGGTTGGAGATGGAATGCTCTGTGCCAGCCGCTTCCCTCTGTATAACAATTAGCTGTGTCCCAGGGACCTGCACATAGAGCTTCCATTGTTCTGCACCACTCACCATATATAGCCAGAGTGGACAATGGTTCTGTGTGAGTCCAGTCACATCGATACACAATAAGCTGTATATACTCATGCTGTAGTGGGGGAGCAATATGGCAGCTCCCGCGGCTAAACTGGAAATAGAAACAGGAGTTCTGGGAGCTCAGTGAGCTGGACCCTCATACACAGGCGCAGAATCTCTCTGGAATGTGGGGTAGTTAAATGTGGGCTGGGTCTGTAACTAATTACCCATGATGCACTGCATATTCTTAGTGTTAGTGGCAACACCCCTTGGAGGGATGGTCGTTATTGAGGCTTGAAAAAGGGCAAATGTTCCCGGGCAAGTTGTTCAGTGCTGCAGAGCTCTGTTACATGGCAAGTAATAATCTATTAAGTGCATTCATTTAACTCCCTGTGCTGCTCTCTTTCCCATGGTCAAGCAGGGGGCGGGGCTTGGATCAGATTTAAAAGGATGATTAAGTCAGGGAATAACTATAAATGTGGTCCACATTTCTATAAACCTTTACATTTACATTGCCCCTACTGTAACGCCCCTCTCTGATTTCACAGCAACTACAGTGTCACTCACCATGACCATGGGAAAGAGAGCAGCCAAGAGTGTAATTGGTCCATATTTTATCCCATGAGAGCTTACCCCACAGATCAATTGTCATGGCCCAGTGCAGTAGGAACACATTAACTGCGCAAATCCAGAAGTTTTTTTATTAAAGGGTAAATTAAACCTGCATAAAACATTTTGACTTGACAGAAGCCCTGTGGCTAGGGAGAAGGGATGGGGCTACAGTTTGGCATTTCCATTGGCTTCTGGCTTTTCTCTGTATATTTATAGCCGGCCTGTCACACTGTATAGCTTCTCCCCGGGGGTTGATGCGTCACTGTCCTGTCTGCCCGTCAGAATTACTTATTATTGTAACCAGGGCAAGACTTGCATTGGCATCTACTGGGTATAACAACTGGGGGAGGGGCTGGGGAAAGTGCAGACAGAAATTATATCAGAATACAAAGATCAGGCTGGGCACCTATTATGTTCCTACATCTGCCCATACTGATCAGGACAGGGGAGAAATCTTTTCTGTTCAAGCTGATCCCTCCCTCTTGCCTGACCATGGGAAAGAGAGCAGCCCAACAATCAGGAAATACAGAGAATCTTAGCTCTGGGTAAGATTGTCTTCTTTCCAAGAACACTTACCCTTTAAACTGAGCTGATATTCATTACAAATCACATATCATGATTAATTATGCAAGCCGGGGAAAGTGAGTGTCCGGGGATTAGGAATATTGTGGCAGGGGAGGGGTTACTCTGTACTTGGCTCTGGCAGTGAGGGATTCCCTCAAGAGACATGGGAATGAATTCATTTAGCCATTAGCCATTCATTTAGCCAAGGCTGCAGGCTGAGTTATACAGGGAACTCTGAGTATCACTCATGTATTATAAGGGATAATGTACCCCCTACTGTAAATGATAAGGATATTAGAAGTCACTGAGGGGTTGTTCTGTGACCATATAAAGGCACACGGCTGCAGGCGGAGTTATACAGGGAACTCTGAGTATCACTCATGTATTATAAGGGATAATGTACCCCCTACTGTAAATGATAAGGATATAACAAGTCACTGAGGGGTTGTTCTGTGACCATATAAAGGCACAAGGCTGCAGGCTGAGTTATACAGGGAACTCTGAGTATCACTCATGTATTATAAGGGATAATGTACCCCCTACTGTAAATGATAAGGATATTAGAAGTCACTGAGGGGTTGTTCTGTGACCATATAAAGGCACAAGGCTGCAGGCTGAGTTATACAGGGAACTCTGAGTATCACTCATGTATTATAAGGGATAATGTACCCCCTACTGTAAATGATAAGGATATTAGAAGTCACTGAGGGGTTGTTCTGTGACCATATAAAGGCACAAGGCTGCAGGCTGAGTTATACAGGGAACTCTGAGTATCACTCATGTATTATAAGGGATAATGTACCCCTACTGTAAATGATAAGGATATTAGAAGTCACTGAGGGGTTGTTCTGTGACCATATAAAGGCACAGGGCTGCAGGCTGAGTTATACAGGGAACTCTGAGTATCACTCATGTATTATAAGGGATAATGTACCCCTACTGTAAATGATAAGGATATTAGAAGTCACTTAGGGGTTGTTCTGTGACCATATAAAGACACAAGGCTACAGGCTGAGTTATACAGGGAACTCTGAGTATCACTCATGTATTATAAGGGATAATGTACCCCCTACTGTAAATGATAAGGATATTAGAAGTCACTGAGGGGTTGTTCTGTGACCATATAAAGGCACAAGGCTGCAGGCTGAGTTATACAGGGAACTCTGAGTATCACTCATGTATTATAAGGGATAGTGTACCCCCTACTGTAAATGATAAGGATATTAGAAGTCACTGAGGGGTTGTTCTGTGACCATATAAAGACACAAGGCTGCAGGCTGAGTTATACAGGGAACGCTGAGTATCACTCATGTATTATAAGGTAAAATGTACCCCTACTTTAATTGATATGGATATTGTAAGCCACTGAGGGGTTCTGTAACTATTTAAAGGAGCATCTGAGAGGTTTTTTTTTTTTACATAATATATTAGGATTTACCAACACATGGCAACATGGATGCCATGATTGTTCTTTGCCCATAAACTTACTTTTGTAATTTACATTATTTTTTTTTTTTTTTTAATTTCAAGATATTAAGGGATACACATACTGTTAATATGAATGAATTTTGTTACAACAGCGCCACCTGCTGGTCAATTTCCCACCAATCTGACCAGTAAGTAGTCAAGGAAGTTGTCAGGAGAAAGAAAGAAGCTGCTCTTATGTTTTGGAAAGATTTCAGAAAGGTTTCTATTTTTTTCTGTTTTTAACATCAGTTGAGAGTGGAAGAGACTTGTGTTCTGGCTGATACAGACCCACAGGCAATACTGAACTTTTAAAATACATAAATATATGAAGTTTGGGTCTCTAATGTCAGTGTCTCTTTAAACATGAGCTGGGGGGGATGACAGTCTCCATCCAGACAGACAATGGATCGTCCAATTTACTAAGCCAGTTAATTAGGCCAGAGGTTCTGATCTCTGAAGTCAGAACCAGCAGTGAGCGGTTTCTCCTGCTGTTAATAAATCCGCCTGGTGACATCCAATCAGGACATATTATTAACCATGACCCCTATAGTGTGAGGATGTTTATAAGGATAAGAGAGATGAGAGGGTTGCTTGGCAACACGTAGTGTCTGAACGTGTCCCCCCATAACTTAATAAGAAGAGACGTTACTCACGGCCCCAATAAACAAGCGCACGTCTTTGTGTCTGCTGTGTGCCCTGCGCTGTACAACAACCCTTTCACTGCCACAGGAATCAGGGGCTGGGAATCTCTCGTTAAGGGCCCTGTGCCTTTAATTTTGTGGTTGGACTACAACTCACAGAATCCTGACTGTCAAAGGCAGTTATAAAGAATGATGACTATGTTGAACACAGCAGTATATTATATAGAGACTATATTTGGCGCCATTTTTTTTTATATAAACTGCCCAAACTGGTTCTTCAGGTTATATAAAAATATAACTCCCTGCACCGGTCAACAGCAGGATAAAGGGCTGCAGTCTGGAAACACTGATATTGATATTGTCTCCATCTTTTCTTGTCCTACTGTCTCCATCTTGCTCTAATGTCTCCATCTTGTCCTATTGTGTCCATCTTGTACTACTGTCTCCATCTTGTCCTACTGTCTCCATCTTGCCCTCCTGTCTCCATCTTGCCCTCCTGTCTCCATCTTGTCCTACTGTCTCCATCTTGCCCTACTGTCTCCATCTTGTCCTATTGTCTCCATCTTGCCCTCCTGTCTCCATCTTGCCCTCCTGTCTCCATCTTGCCCTCCTGTCTCCATCTTGCCCTACTGTCTCCATCTTGCCCTCCTGTCTCCATCTTGTCCTACTGTCTCCATCTTGTCCTACTGTCTCCATCTTGCCCTAATGTCTCCATCTTGCCCTCCTGTCTCCATCTTGTCCTACTGTCTCCATCTTGTCATACTGTCTCCATCTTGCTCTACTGTCTCCATTTTGTCCTACTGTCTCCATCTTGCCCTCCTGTCTCCATCTTGTCCTACTGTCTCCATCTTGCCCTACTGTCTCCATCTTGCCCTCCTGTCTCCATCTTGCCCTACTGTCTCCATCTTGCCCTCCTGTCTCCATCTTGCCCTCCTGTCTCCATCTTGTCCTACTGTCTCCATCTTGCCCTACTGTCTCCATCTTGCCCTCCTGTCTCCATCTTGCCCTTCTGTCTCCATCTTGCCCTCCTGTCTCCATCTTGCCCTCCTGTCTCCATCTTGTTCCACTGTCTCCATCTTGTCCTACTGTATCTATCTTCCCTAATGTCTCCATCTTGCCCCACTGTTGCCATTTTGCCATACTGCCTGGGCAAGTCAGGTCAGTACCAGAAAACAACAGCAGAATTGTGAGGCAATGCCAGGAATAAGTCAGGGTCAAAACCAAGAAGTCACACAGGGGGAAGGAGCAGGGAAACAGGAACCAGGGAACATCAGCAGCAGGTCTCACAACACCTAGGACCAAGCAATACTGACCTATAACAGGCAGTGATCACCGGTGGCCAGATTAACAACAGGTGAAACAAGACACACATACTTGCAAATACAAAGATACCAACAACAGTGAACCAGGACATTAGCTGTCTGTTCATATAGAGCAGAGATATAGGAGAATATATAGCAGCCTAAAGTCCAGGCATATTACACCATCTTGTCCTGCTGCCTCTATCTCATCCTGCTCTCCCCATTCTGTCCTACTGTCTCTTTCTTGTCTTACTGTCTCTATCTTAACCTACTGTTGCTTTGTCATCCTACTGTCTCCATATTGTCCTTCTGTCTTTATATTTCCCCACTGTTTCTATAATGCCCTACTGTCTTCATCTTGTCCTTCCATCTTCATCTTTTCTTACTGTCCCCATCTTGTCTTACTCTCCCAATCTTGTCCTACTGTCTCTGTATTGTCCTTCTGTCTCTATATTTCCCCACTGTCTCCATCTTGTCCTTCCATCTTCATCTTGTCTTACTGTCCCCATCTTGTCTTACTCTCCCTTGCTCTTACACTACTGTTTCCATCTTCTCATACTGTCGGCATCTTGTCCTACTGTCCCCATCTTGTCCTACTGTCTCCATCTTGTCCTCCCATCTTCATCTTGTCCTACTGTGTCCATCTTGCCATACTGTCTCCATCTTGTCCTATTGTGTCCATCTTGCCCTACTGTCTCCATCTTGCCCTACGTCACCATCTTGTCCTACTGTCTCCATCTTGTCCTACTGTCTCCATCTTGCCCTACTGTCTCCATCTTGCCCTACTGTCTCCATCTTGCCCTACTGTCTCCATCTTGCGCTACATCTCCATCTTGCCCTACTGTCTCCATTTTGCCCTTCTATCTGCATCTTTCTCTGTTGTCTCGATCCTTCCCTACTATCAACATCTTCCATGCTGTATCCACCTTGTCTTTATTGCGTCTTACTGTCTTTATTTTGTCTTACTGTCTCTATCTTGGCTTCTGTCTTCACCATGGTCTACTGTCTCTATCATGTCCTAATGTCTCCACCTTGCCCTACTGTCTTAATATTGTCTTCTGTCTCCATATTGTCCTATTGTCTTCATCTTGTGGTACGGTCATCTTGCCCCAATGCCTCCATCTTGCCCTAGAGTCTACATCTTGTCCTAGAGCCTACATCTTGTCCAAGTGGCTCCACCTTGTTCTACTGTCTTTATTTTGTCCTACTATTGTCATCTTGCCCAACTCTATCCATCTCCCCTGAAATAACTGCCCAGTGCAATTGCCCCTATTTGCCCCACATTAAAGACAACTCAGAAAACCCAAACTAACCAGTAAGTACTGAAATACAGAGGATCCAACCCTTGCTGGAAGGTTTGGATTATGATTCCAAGGCATGTTTGGAAAACAAAAGTGTGATGATACACTAGGTGCAAAGCATGCTGGGAGTGGTGTAGGAATCACATGGCTGGCCTTTAGCCCCAAGCTTTACATGCAAAGTGATGCTCCTGTAGAGAACCTGACTTAAGTAGCACTTTGCTACAGGAGACAAAAAGTCTGGAAACGATATAAGCCAACACTCTGGAGCACCCCTGGGTGCATACTGTACCTCCAATTTCAGTATTAAAATTGGGACTGAGTTCAAAGGCATGTGTGTATGAAATCCGGCATAGCCTGCAGCCGTAGCATGGGGTTTTATGGGGTAATTGAACTCCAGCACATAGTGTGAGTGAGGATTTCAGGCAGGCTGTTAGACACACAATGATTGTACAGAGCAAGTATCAAGGGTCTGGTGAGGAACGGGGGGAGACAGCTGTGCTGGGGATGAGTGGGAATCAGAGGAACTGAGCCAAATTTTTTTCTGCTTTCTTCAATTTGCCCAGTTGACAAAAAGCACTGGCCTGTGCCCAGTCATGTATAAATGGGCCCTACTGTGTCGGATCAGTAAGTGATTGTGCCAGGCGTGCAACAGAACACCAGGATAGGCTTGTAAACAAGGTGTCAATATCTGCACTGAACAAAGGTTAATGACTGATGCAGTGAACTCAGAGAGATCCGTGGCCCTCAAAAAACCCTTAATCACTGGCCACTTCCCATAGAGAGGCCCAAAATATCCCTAATCACCCGCCACTTCCCATAGAGAGGCCCAAAACATCACTAATCACCCGCCACTTCCCATAGAGAGGCCCAAACATCCCTGATCACCCGCCTCTTCACATAGACAGGCCCAAAACATTCCTAATCACCCGCCACTTCCCATAGAGAGGCCCAAAATATCCCGAATCACCCGCCACTTCTCATAGAGAGGTCCAAAACATTCCTTATCACCCGTCACTTCCCATAGAGAGGCACAAAACATCCCTGATCACCCGCCTCTTCACATAGACAGGCCCAAAACATCCCTAATAACCCGCCACTTCTCATAGAGAGGTCCAAAACATTCCTTATCACCCGTCACTTCCTACAGAGAGGACCAAACATCCCTGATCACCCGCCTCTTCACATAGACAGGCCCAAAACATTCCTAATCACCCGCCACTTCCGATAGAGAGGCCCAAAACATTCCTAATCACCCGCCACTTCCGATAGAGAGGCCCAAAACATCACTAATCACCCGCCACTTCCCATAGAGAGGCCCAAAATATCCCTAATCACCCGCCACTTCTCATAGAGAGGTCAAAAACATTCCTTATCACCCGGCACTTCCCATAGAGAGGCCCAAAACAGTCCTAATCACCCGTCACTTCCTATAGAGAGGCCCAAAATATTCCTAATCACCCCCCACTTCCCATCAAGAGGCACAGGAAAAGCTCTGCTGCTACAAAAATTCTTGCGCTCTATGGCTGGGCACATATGCACATAAAGTTGACGTAACCCAACTCAAAAAAGGCAATGGACTGTTTGGTCTATAAAGCAATTTTTTAGCTTCACATGCTTAGATGTGTTTGACTTCTGGAGGACTCTTCTTTACAGTAACAGAAAATGGGATTTAACTGTCTGGGTCAGTTGTGGGTAGCATGCAAAGGTACAAGCTCATGTCTTTGCATCTTAAGACATATGTTGGTCTCATTTCAGATTCTAAAGAGCTTGCTCTCTGCTGGAAGAGAAATCTGATGAACGTGGATCTTCAAAATACTTCCTCAGCTGCCCAGTTTCTCATCAGCTCCATTAGAAATTAAAGTTTGGCTCCAAGGGCCTATACATATGTTCTTCACCCAAGGATCTGTCTCATCAAGGATCCCTAACACACCATGACCCTCAGCATCTACCCATTGTGTTTGGGGCTGACTAATAGACAGCACGTTGTGAGCTGAGGAATGGCCTCTTTGGACCTGCCTTATCGGTGCCCAAGGTGTGGTGAGCACAAACGTTTCCGGAGCTTGTCCTCCTTGAGGGCTCACTTGGAATACAACCACACCTATGAGACCCTCTATGTCTTGTCTAAGACCAACAGCATTTGTGATGCCACTATCTTCCCCATAACCAGTGAGGCTGCTCTGTTGACCCCAGCACACCGTAGGGACGTCTTTGAGAGTACATCTTTCCAGGGAAAAGAGCAGATATTTACTCGAGACTTAGTCCAAGTGGAGGACTTGAGTCCATCCTCTTCTCGATACACACAAGAGGTGGAGATCCCCCTAGCAGACATATTCACTAAGACAGCCATGGCCTCACATTCCCCACCACCAGCAGCAGTGGCAGCAGCAGCAGCGGCATCAGCTGCAGTGGATGCTGCCTATGAGGAAGGGCTTGCTAGGTTAAAGGTTCGAGCCTTTGAGAAGCTGGAAGTAGACAAGCGACTGGAAAAACTAACGGAGGAAGTGGAGCAAAAAATAGCCACCCAGGTTGGTCGGTTGCAAGTCGAGTTAGAGAGGAAGAGCTCGGAGCTGGATAAAGCAAAGCAGGAGAGTGTGCGTCTGAGCCGAGAGAAGCAAGAGCTGGAGGACAGGGCCTCGGAGCTCACACGACAGGTGGACGTCAGTGTGGAGATGTTGGCTTCTCTCAAGCAGGACCTGGTGCAGAAAGAACAGGAGCTCACCAAGAAACAGCAGTAAGTGTGCATGTGTTATAGCATCTTTAACTACTTATTACAGCATCCCCATGGGTTGGAAAAATTACTGCAGAAAGACCTACTGTGCCCTATGCAAGCAACATGGCAGCTCACACTCAGTGTGTGCATGTTATTCTCTCAGGGGTACTGGCTTATAGGAAAATGGAGCATAGACATTCATACGTTCATTAATTTGAGAGAATGTAAATGATCTCACCCAATTCCATGCTCTTCCTCATTGCCATCATATCTCCCACACTCATACTCATCCTCTTTCCCATTATATCCCGCCATACTCATACTCTTCCTCTTTCCCTTCAAATACTTTTCCTCTTCCCCATCATATTCCCCACACTCATACTCTTCCTCTTTCCCATCATATCCCCCACACTCATACTCCTCCTCCTCTTTTCCTTCATATACTCCTCCTCTTTTCCATCATATCCCCTACGCTCATACTCTTAATCTTTCCCGTCATATACCCCACATGCATAATCTTCCTCTGCCCCATCATATCCCCCAAACTCAAACTCTTCCTCTTTCCCTTCATATACTCTTCCTCTTCCCCATCATATCCCCCAAACTCAAACTCTTCCTCTTTCCCTTCATATACTCTTCCTCTTCCCCATCATATCCCCCACACTCATACTCTTCCTCGTTCCCATCATATCCCCCACACTCATTCTCTTCCTATTCCCCATCATATCCCCCACACTCAAACTCTTTCTTTTTCTCATCATATCCCCCACACTCATACTCCTCCTCTGCCCTCTCATATCCCCCACACCCGTATTGTTCTTCTTCTCATCTACAAGCAGACTTACACCCACACCCTAAAATCTCACCTACACCTATTATTTAATCCTCCTTCCACCCTCACATAAAGCTGACCCCAGAGAGAGCTGTGCAACAGTAGCACAGTCACATCATTCTAATGAGCTTTTTCGTGAGTCACCTATTTAGTGTCACAGAATGGTGTTTGCTTTGTAACACATATTCTCAACCCAATTCTCTGACCAGTAACCTAACTAGGTGGGGGAGGGCCCTGGTGCGGGCCATGCAGCCCCCCCACCCCCCTTCACGTCGATTTTGTTTGTGACTACAGTGGGGTGCGATCTGCCGGGAGGCCCTGTCCAATTGCACCCCGTGCTCCCCTGGTAGTTACGCTACTGTCTCTGACACTTTGTGACCGTGTCCTTTCTGATGTGCGTATTGGTAAGTATTTGTCTTTAATCTTTGTGCTTGATGTGTACAACTTACAGCACTGTGGCACCTGTTGGTGCTTTTAAATATGAGCTAATAGTAACAACATAATAATGTTAGTTTGTTACTCTCGTGGCATGTCAGTAACTAGCTGTGGGTAGTACAGACTCTATGTTTAGTACCAGCAAACTGGCATTATGTACTCCATGAAAACGTGTTTCTCTAATGAGAGCACCAGCTACACACAACATTCAGCACATCTCAAGCAGAACAAGCTGGCAAGGCTCTCAGCACATTAACACACATTGGTTCTGTGCCACCCTGTGAGTGTTGGGAAGGGAGATTAGATGTATAATTAACTGGGTGTTTCATGCAAAGCTTTGCCAGTGCAAATGCATACACTCATTTAATGAAGGCTCATGCACAGCAGCTGTTAGTTAACAAACAGGACTTTACAGCAAAACTGAATTTGTGAGATGTCATAGGATAATGAAAGGCTGCAAGAAAGGCACACCAATATACAGTCTTACTTACTTTACTATCTTCCCCTACTGTCTACATCTTGCCCTGCTGTCTCCACCCTTGTCCTACTGTCTCCACCTTTTCCCTACATCTTGTCCTGCTGTCTCCATATTTCTCTATTGTCTTCATCTTGCCCTACTCTCTCCATCTCACCCTACTGTCTTTACCCTTGTCCTATTGTCTCCATATTGTCCTATGGTTCCCATTTTGCCCTACTGTCTTCATCCTTGTCCTACTGTATCCACCCTTGTCCTACTGTCTCTATATTGCTCTACTGTCTTCATCATTGTCCTACTTTCTCCATCTTGTCCTACTGTCTCCACCCTTTCCCTACTGTCTCCATCTTTGTCCTACTATACCCATCTTGCCCTACCTTCTACGTTATGTCCTACTGTCTCCACTCTTGTGCTGCTGGCTACATCTTGCCCTACTGTCTCCATCCTTGTCCTACTATCTTCATCTTGCCCACTGTCTCCATCTTGTCCTACTATACCCATCTTGCCCTACTGTCTACATTATGTCCTACTGTCTCCATCTTGCCCTACTGTCTCCATCCTTGTCCTATGGTTCCCATCTTGCCCTACTGTCTCTGTATCGCCCTGTTATACCTTCCTTCCTAGAAATGCTGCTGTAGGTGACCCAGTGCATTCACCCCTATCTGCAGCCCCCAGACAGCTCTTATTGGTACTCAACTCTTCAGCTTCCCCCATGCATTTGCTTTGGCGCCTGATCAGCTTGACGCAAGTGTGATTCAGGTGACAAAAGTTTCTATTTCATGGCTCTTCTCAGAACGCCTGTGAAGAATATATATTTATACCCTCAGAGGTGTGAACATGCAAATCTACTTCTGGAACATGACAGAGATCCCAAGTCTGTCTGCCAACTTCAGAATAATTGTACAACACCAACATTGTATTCCCCTGTACTAAGCACAATTCAGCAGGAACAGCCCCCTAAGTTTGCTCATAGTCTGTACAGAGAGATCCCATAAAACTATGGCAGCATAGGTATTCCCTGTACTAAGCACAATTCAGCAGGAACAGTCCCTAAGTTTGCTCATAGTCTGTACAGAGAGATCCCATAAAACTATGGCAACATAGGTATTCCCTGTACTAAGCACAATTCAGCAGGAACAGCCCCCTAAGTTTGCTCATAGTCTGTACAGAGAGATCCCATAAAACTATGGCAGCATAGGTATTCCCTGTACTAAGCACAATTCAGCAGGAACAGTCCCTAAGTTTGGTCATAGTCTGTACAGAGAGATCCCATAAAACTATGGCAGCATAGGTATTCCTCTGTACTAAGCACAATTCAGCAGGAACAGTCCCTAAGTTTGCTCATAGTCTGTACAGAGAGATCCCATAAAACTATGGCAGCATAGGTATTCCCCTGTACTAAGCACAATTCATCAGGAACAGTCCCTAAGTTTGCTCATAGTCTGTACAGAGAGATCCCATAAAACTATGGCAGCATAGGTATTCCCTGTACTAAGCACAATTCAGCAGGAACAGTCCCTAAGTTTGGTCATAGTCTGTACAGAGAGATCCCATAAAACTATGGCAGCATAGGTATTCCCTGTACTAAGCACAATTCAGCAGGAACAGTCCCTAAGTTTGCTCATAGTCTGTACAGAGAGATCCCATACAACCCATGACAATAATAGTCCCTTCTTGGAAGGGAGTGTGACTGTGGGATAGAAGGTATAGTAGGGAGAGATGGTGTCTATAGTAACAGTGGATAATAGTCTCTGGGAAGGGAGTGTGACTGTGGGATAGCAGGTATAGTAGGGAGAGATGGTGTCTATAGTAACAGTGGATAATAGTCTCTGGGAAGGGAGTGTGACTGTGGGATAGCAGGTATAGTAAGGAGAGATGGTGTCTATAGTAACAGTGGGGATATAGTAGGGAGAGATGATACACAGTTCTATTCAGGGACGAGGCTGTGATTATATAACAGGTAATTACTCACAATATATATTGTCGAGGATTAGGTAGGGGGGCGCTGTAGAGACTGAAGGGAGAAGGCGAGTCCTTTAGGGAGGGACTGGCTGTGTCCACAGAACACAAAGGTAAAGGCAGAATCAGGGAGACGAGGGTGTAGACCAGTGGTCCCCAACCAGTAGCTCGTGAGCAACATGTTGCTCTCCAACCCCTTGGATGTTGCTCCCAGTGGCCTCAAAGCAGGTGCTTATTTTTGAATTCCAGGCTTGGAGAAAGTTTTGGTTGCATAAAAACCAGGTACACTGTCAAACAAAGCCTCAATGTAGGTTGACAATCCACATAAGGGCTACTAAGTGGCCAATCACAGCACTTATTTGGCACCCCAAGAACATTTTTCATGCTAGTGTTGCTCCCCAACTCCTTTTACTTCTGAATGTTGCTCACGGGTTCAAAAGGTTGGGGATCCCTGGTGTAGACGAACTGGAACAGGTGCTGAGTGAAACAGGACGGAGCAGGCGAAGGTCAAGACCAGACTGGATGAAGAGGGCGTAGATCGGGGGACAAGACAGTGGGAGTACAGGATACAGACTGGATGGGGCAGGTTAGTGCAAGCGTAGATCAGATCAGAGGGGGGATAGAGTGCAGAGGGAGACTAGAGCAGAAGGAGACTAGAGTGGATAGCGGGAGAGGACTGGAGAGCAGGATAGTGGGAGAGGACTGGAGCAGAGGGAGACTGGATAGCAAGAGAGCAGAGGGAGACTAGAGAAGCAACAAGACAGGGTACAAGGCAGAGCAGGAACCGGCAAGGCAGGTACAAGATAAATTGAGTGAAAGGTACAAGGTGGAATAGGAAATGAGAACAGGCAATGGTCAGATCAAGGTGAAGGCTGGGAAGGTACAAGATAGGGTAAAGCAAGACAAGACTAGACAAGGACAGGCAGACAAAGGCAAGGAGGAATAATAAGGGAAAAGAGTTAGAACTACCTAGTTAGGGGCACTGCCACAGTACTGGGGAGAAACAATGTAATGCTCTGGCAAGGAGTGGTCTAAGTGCTGCCCTTAAATAGGGAAGAGTCAGCCCTGATTGGCTGATTGCAACTAGGCAGCAGCTGGGGCTGGAGAGGCCAATCAGACTGTAGCTGGGGTGGGACTGCAGAGACCAGGTAACACATAGCGAGTAACTCTACTCTATTGAGCCAGAAAACCAAAGGTCCCCGACTTGAATCCCAGCAATACCTGCCATATATCTGCTCCCAGTGTTCCTTCCTTGTGCCCATAAAGGTTCCCCGTGACCCAGTTAAATGTTTGCTGTAACCCAGAAACACTTGTGCCAATGAAGGGATTGTCATTACATTTAGGAGGAGGAAGCTCATGGGGATGAGGGTGATGAAGGGCTTATTTTGGTTGTTTATTTCTGTACCTGCTAACGATATGTTTGTTATTGCGCCACAACAGGATGTTTGTTTCACCTCCTTTTTTTTATCTGTCGTTCCAATGGTGAAGTGTTGATTTAATGTATAAGTAATGAGCGCAGACACTCAATAAGTAATAGGGTGACGCGGCTGATGCTTGAGCCGTGAGGATATAAAGAAGGATATAAAGCAGTGATCCCCAACCAGTATCTCATGAGTAACATGTTGCTCACCAACCCCTTGGATTTTGCTCTCAGTGGCCTCAAAGCAGGAGCTTATTTTTGAATTCCAGGCTTGGAGGCAAGTTTTGGTTGTATAAAAACCAAGAGTCCTGCAAAAAAGAGTCTCCTGTAGGCTTCCAGTCCATGAAGGGGCTACCAAATAGCCAATTACAACACTTATTTGGCTCGCCAGGAGGTTTTTGCATGCTTGTGTTGCTCCCCAACTCTTTTTATTTTTGAATGTGGCACATGGGTAACAAAGGTTGGGGATCCCTGATATAAAGGATAAAAAGTAGATAAGAGCTTTGCATAACATGACAGAGTGTGCCCCTTTTGTGCTACCATTAGCCACAGATGGGCTCGTCTCTTGCTGCCATTAATATGACAATCCATACAGAGAATTCCCTAACCCTTTGTGTGCCGCAGCATGTACAATCCATGAGCCTGTGCCAGAGTCGGGGAACCCTTTCCTTCAACTTGCATTTCTATATAAGATCATATGATATCCATTAAAATGTAATCAGTTAATACATGACCGGGGCTTGCTCAATATGTATATACATGGGTGAGCTTCTCATTCGGGTCTTGGTTCTGCCTCCTGTCTGACCATGGGTAAGAGAGCAGCCCAGGAAGAGAAAGTACAGAGAATCAGAGCTTTGTACCTTAGTAAGCAATAGGGGGCGCCATACTGGGCTTTGGATAGATCCAGAAAGAATCCAGAAACCATGGCAATATGTCAATAGTCAATCTCTCCAACAGGGAGGTGTCAGAGATCGACCTTTTCCTGAAGGAGACGGCGAGTCGGGAAGCGAACGCCAAGGTGCGGCTGCAGCAGTTCATCGAGGAGCTCCTGGACCGAGCCGACAGGGCGGAGAAACAGCTCCAGATCATCAGCAGTTGTGGCTCCACCCCCAATGGCAGTTTGGGCAGATGCAGTGTGACCGGGTACAAGGAGACCCCCAGACAGGTATTAGGTCACCCCCTGTATTGTATTCCCACCGGCCTGTTAAGAGTGGATTGCTGAATTGGACCCTTACAATTTGGAAATTACCCACAATGCATCTGTTTCTTTCTTTCTGCAGAGGGACCGACATGTTGGAGCAGCTTCCCATGGCTCTTACTCAGTCGCTAACAATCAGCGCTCCTCTTCCATTGGGTAAGACTTAAGGGATTATTTACTAAATAAACTTTTTTTTTCTGGTTTAGGTTTTTTGGACAAAACACATTTTTCGTGGAAATTTTTTTTTCCCTAGATTTATTATACCCTGATGCAGCAAAAATCCAGAATCCGAGAATCCACCATCTCACGTCATGTATAACTATGTATAAGTCAATGGCAGATGTCCCTATCCCAATTGCAGATTATTGGGGTCTGCTTTGGGTTGAGCCTGAAAACCCAGAATTGGTCGGATTTTCTGGCAAAACCCAGTGCAGATCACAAAAACTTGCAGGAGCAGCTTCCCATCAATCTTACACAGTCACTCTAATAATTCTTCAATTTACTAAACTTCATTTTTTTTTCTGGTCAAGGTTTTTTTCTCTAAAAACTCAAAGAACTCAAATTGTTCAAGATTTATTATACCCCAAAGCTTCAAAAAGCCCCAATCTGTAAATCTGCCATCTCAGACCTGTCATATGGGAGAGATCCCTAACCCAATTGGAAGTCATTGTGGTCTGCACTGGGTTTAGCCTGAAAACCTGATCGATTCAGGAGAAAAGACCGAAAAAAATCAAGCCATTCGGGTTTTTGCACGATTTTATCATGTTTTTTCCCCAATCCGATTAATTCCAGTTGTATTAATAAATAAGGCAAAATTGGGGATGGGAGTTTGGTCGAGCTTTTTTTTTTTTTGAAATTATGAGATAAATTCAGATATTAGTAAATAACCCTCTTAGTCTTTTGTTTGGAAACCTGGGGGTGGGGCATATATATATATATATATATATATATATATATATATATATATAACAAACAAGGGAAAGTTGTGCTCACCACTAATTATTAAAACCATTAGGCGGGGGTGCAATGAGGCTGTGACCACAAAATACATATAGACAAATACAAGATTCCTCTGCACTCAACCCATTATCAATATATTTAAGACAGAGACATTTTGTGCTACTGCTACTGAAAAATGCCTTACCCTTTAAACAACACAGGGATTGTTTGTCCATATATTGCAATATATTTAAGCTGAACAACTACATCAAAGTCATCCCATATCTGGCCAGTCCTACGCTTAATTTTCATCTGATTCATTAAGAATTCTATTGCTTCATTATACATTTTACAAAGGGACTAAGTTTTACCTGCAACTTACTTGCTGCTTTCAAAGCTGCTTTGACGTAGTTGTTCAGCTTAAATATATTGCAATATATGGACAAACAATCCCTGTGTTGTTTAAAGGGTAAGGCATTTTTCAGTAGCAGTAGCACAAAATGTCTCTGTCTTAAATATATTGATAATGGGTTGAGTGCAGAGGACTCTTGTATTTCTCTCTCTCTCTCCCTCTCTCTATATATATATATACCGTAAATGAAAATTCCAAAAACAAAATGTGATTTTCTTTCCATGGCCCAGGGCCTCCAACAGAGTAAAAACTGTATCCCAGAGCTCCGGGTGTTATGAAAGTGATGGTGCGGAGCAGGCAGGGGGCGAGGACAGTTTGGAGGGTCCCCGATACACGGTGAATAACCAGGGAGCAGACAGCAGCTTTGAGAGGAGCAATAGTCGGAGCTCAGGACTGCGCAGACAGGCATTACAGAACTGGCACCGGCGCCCCTACAGGAACAGCACAGAAGGGGAAGATGGGGACATCTCTGACGTGGGATCCAGGACTACTGAGTCGGAGGCAGAAGTTTGGGAGCAGGAGAGCGTTGGGTCTGCAGAGCTCAACTCCAGCCGGGCATCAGGAGGCTGCAAGCCCAAAGGTGGGTGCTGTATGTGGATATGTATCCAAATGTCTGCGGCTAAACTCTGATACGTATATGGTTCTAAACCATGGGGTATGTATTGCTTAGCAACCATTCAGCAGGTCGCATGTCAGTCACAATGAAGCACCGCCCACTGGCGTGGCTAAAAGGCAGGAAGTGGTAGATTCTTGTAGCAGCGATCTGATGCTTAAATAAAATATTTTATGAAAATATTGTACCTTTTTTAAAGAAAGAAAGCAAACAAAATAACAATACAGCAAAGGTTCTTTAGTCCTGTATGTAATGCTGATACATATCCCTTGCCTTTAAGCAGTGTGTGCTTGAAATGTGCAGGGAGGATCCAGAGGCCGGAGAAGGGAAGTCCTTCTCGTTCCAACGAGGTGATCAGCCCCGAGATCCTAAAGATGAGGGCGGCTCTGTTCTGCATCTTCACCTACCTCGATACCAAGACATTGCTGCGGGCGGCTGAAGTCAGCAGAGACTGGAAATTTGTGGCTCGACATCCGGCCGTATGGACTCGAGTGTTCCTGGAGAATGCCAGGGTGTCCCCAAAGGTAGGTGACAGGCAGGGGTGATAAGTAGCTGCAGTCTAACAATTTTTTAGATTAGAGAAAGAAAACCCACCAAATAGTTATTACTGTATTGATACCAAGTTAATTAAAACCTTAAGTTGAAAGAATGAGGTAGTTAATAATTATAATGCTAATTGATAAGGAGGTGATCTAATAAATTAAGTAAAGTGCAAATATATCATGTGAAATCAGTCAGCCGCAAAGGCTGGTTATAAAGAAAGTTGATTGTTCCTAAACTAGAAGGGTATATTACCCCACCAATTCATTCAAATGCCACCCCTTAATAGACAAATGCATTAATTAATTAATTAACAAGTCTCAATTAATCAGCAGAGTTAGCAAATTAATGTTGCATTTAAATTCTACCGGTAAAAATTAAACTTGGTAATTAATTAACTAGTTAAAAAGGAATAATTGAAAATTGACCTAAAATATAGTGTGGGTTAAAAAGTCACAATCCATAGATAAAATTCATAGAAAATTGAAAAAATAGAGGGTGGAGTTGTCCCAAAATCTAACTGCCTATTTTTGTTTCTAAGGCCTGGGACACCACAAAGTAAAGGCATAGTAACCGGAGCTGTGGCCTTGTTATTTAACTTGCCCTAGAAATTTAAAAGAGGCTAAATAAACCTAAAAAGCCACAAACCCACGACCCCTTAGAAGGGAAGGAAGATTGAGAAGTGGTAAAGAAAAGAGGATTAGACCAGAATTGCAGCCCACATCCAATATATTATGACCAGTTTGTTTCCCTAGGGGAAGTATTTCATCAGAATAAGAATATTTTCTCAGGAGACCAATTTTCAAAGAACGCCGACGCGCGTTTTGCGTAGAAGCTTTGTCAAGGCGAAAGAGTAGCTGCGGTCTGTCTGTCTGTCTGTCTGCAAGGTGCAGCTCAAGTGCAGTTAATGGTCCAAGCTGGGCAGGCTCACGTTATACATGTGATAAACCAGTGCACTCGTGCAATTCACTAATACCGCACTGGCCTCACTTTATACCAGTCCATCAGACCAGCAGTTTGTGTTGCCCTCGCTTCCTTATTTGGCTTCCCAGTTGCAGGTTTCTGAGCAGAGAAGTTACTATGGCAACTGCTGTTCAGTCTGACATAGAATGTGACCAATGAGTGCCCAGCTCAGTAGATATGGCAAACAGCTCTGTTACCCAAATTGATTTCTATTTTATTGTCATGTGCAACCATGGGACAGGGTTAAAACGTAGGGCAGTGAATGATTGTAGCATCATCTCTCAGTGGCTGTCTCTGCTGCTCCATCCGCTAAGCATTGACAGTTCATCCAATTACTGCGTCCAACCAACATCCATCTCCGTTAATTGGTCCCAATCCAGCCATCCGTCTTTTTGCTCTTTACCCCACTCCCCAGCCCCTATTAAATGATCTGTATCTCTCATTTCATTCACCTCTCATCTTTCCTATCGTTTCTGTCCTTCCAGCACTCTCGTACTTATCTGTCTCTATACAAACGTTAGCTGCAGTCCCTTCTACCCCCCGTGACTCCTCTCTCTCCTGACACTCCTGATCCATGTAATAGGAGTCTATGAGCATCTCTCACAGCACATCTCTCAGAGACATCAATATCCAATTGCTGGGGACTTTAGTCAGTAAAAGAGACTTATCAGCCTGAGCCATTACTCTCTCTTTCTATAGGTTGTAAGGAACCAATCAGGCCACTATAGTGAGATTAAGTATCACTCCAGTTATAAAATGAATGGTTATTTATAGATTTGGCTTTGCTGGGTAAATGTCCCAATACTCCAGGTTTAGCCCATTCTCCATCTCTTGAGATTCTGCACCCACTCTTTGGCTCCAATGTCTGTCTCCCATGTCATTTCTTTTCGTTGCAGTTCCTGGTAACCCTCTCCCAGTGGTGCACTCAGACCCACTCGCTGACCCTACAGAACCTCAAACCTCGGCAGCGAGGGAGGAAGGAGACCAAGGAGGAGTACATGAAAAGCACACGGTGAGGCCCTCGCAAGCTTTCCTATCAACACTCCCATTGGGTGAAGGTGACCATTGGGTACTTGACCGCTGAATGGAACCAAGTGTTGCTTTTTTTAACGGGAGTCGGGTGAACACATAGTAGCATATAGTTGGGGCAGCCCAGTTATAAAGTACTGTTGGCTAGAGGTCATATACATGGTAGAACCATCAGTCTGGATTAGTAGCTCCAGGGGTGGTGGAGTGAGTAGTTGGCACTAGCACCTCATGTTCTCATCTCTGTTACTTTCCTAGTGAATAGGAGCGCTCCTAATCCTCCCTCTCCTGGTGCTTGGGTATATAGAGGCTGCAGAAAGTAATTACGTTAAAACAGGAAATTAGGATTCTTATACTACTCACTGTACTTTTCTGTATTGTACTTTACATTTTATTGTCTGTGTGTATTTCAGCTACAGTAAGTGTCCTCATCACACAAAGGGCTGATTCCCATGCATAGACCGTAGGGCAGTTTGGACACAGAGAAACTTAATGACTATTCTCATTCCAAAAGGTTTATCCATAGATTAACCAAGATTTTATACCTCTTGCCCGTTCCTAGAGGCTGCCTAGAGGTCGGGCTGGAGACTCTGCTTAAAGCGACAGGAGGGAACCTGCTTATTCTGCGTATATCACTATGTCCCAATGTACTGACTGACCGTTCCCTTTGGCTGGCCAGCTGTTACTGCCGGGCACTGCAAGCTGTCACATACAGGTACTGCCAGCTGTTATATACAGGTACTGATAATTGTTACATACAGGTACTGCCAGCTGTTATATACAGGTACTGATAATTGTTATATACAGGTACTGCCAGCTGTTATATACAGGTACTGATAATTGTTATATACAGGTACTGCCAGCTGTTATATACAGGTACTGATAATTGTTATATACAGGTACTGCCAGCTGTTATATACAGGTACTGATAATTGTTATATACAGGTACTGCCAGCTGTTATATACTGGTACTGATAATTGTTATATACAGGTACTGCCAGCTGTTATATACAGGTACTGATAATTGTTACATACAGGTACTGATAATCGTTACATACAGGTACTGCCAGCTGTTATATACTGGTACTGATAATTGTTATATACAGGTACTGATAATTGTTATATACAGGTACTGCCAGCTGTTATATACAGGTACTGATAATTGTTATATACAGGTACTGATAATTGTTACATACAGGTACTGATAATCGTTACATACAGGTACTGCCAGCTGTTATATACTGGTTCTGATAATTGTTATATACAGGTACTGATAATTGTTACATACAGGTACTGATAATTGTTATATACAGGTACTGCCAGCTGTTATATACTGGTACTGATAATTGTTATATACAGGTACTGCCAGCTGTTATATACTGGTACTGATAATTGTTATATACAGGTACTGCCAGCTGTTATATACAGGTACTGATAATTGTTATATACAGGTACTGATAATCGTTACATACAGGTACTGCCAGCTGTTATATACTGGTACTGATAATTGTTATATACAGGTACTGATAATTGTTACATACAGGTACTGATAATTGTTATATACAGGTACTGCCAGCTGTTATATACTGGTACTGATAATTGTTATATACAGGTACTGCCAGCTGTTATATACTGGTACTGATAATTGTTATATACTGGTACTGCCAGCTGTTATATACTGGTACTGATAATTGTTATATACTGGTACTGCCAGCTGTTATATACTGGTACTGATAATTGTTATATACAGGTACTGCCAGCTGTTATATACAGGTACTGATAATTGTTACATACAGGTACTGATAATCGTTACATACAGGTACTGCCAGCTGTTATATACTGGTACTGATAATTGTTATATACAGGTACTGATAATTGTTATATACAGGTACTGATAATTGTTACATACAGGTACTGATAATCGTTACATACAGGTACTGCCAGCTGTTATATACTGGTACTGATAATTGTTATATACAGGTACTGATAATTGTTACATACAGGTACTGATAATTGTTATATACAGGTACTGCCAGCTGTTATATACAGGTACTGATAATTGTTATATACAGGTACTGCCAGCTGTTATATACAGGTACTGATAATTGTTATATACAGGTACTGCCAGCTGTTATATACAGGTACTGATAATTGTTATATACAGGTACTGCCAGCTGTTATATACTGGTACTGATAATTGTTATATACAGGTACTGCCAGCTGTTATATACAGGTACTGATAATTGTTATATACAGGTACTGCCAGCTGTTATATACAGGTACTGATAATTGTTATATACAGGTACTGCCAGCTGTTATATACTGGTACTGATAATTGTTATATACTGGTACTGATAATTGTTATATACTGGTACTGATAATTGTTATATACAGGTACTGATAATTGTTATATACTGGTACTGATAATTGTTATATACTGGTACTGATAATTGTTATATACTGGTACTGATAATTGTTATATACAGGTACTGATAATCGTTACATACAGGTACTGCCAGCTGTTATATGCAGGTACTGCTGGGCAATGGCAGCTGATACATACAGATACTGCCAGAAACTCTAGTTTGACAGGTTTCTTTGGTTCTGCACAGCTGCTCTTACAGTTGACTTTTCCGTTCACAACCAGGAGTTCAACAGACCCAGTTGGTCATGAAGTGATTTGGGCGTTAGGGGCTGGCTGCAGAGACATCATCTCCCTCCAGGTGGCGCCATTGCATCCTTGGTAAGTTATAGTAGTGACATGTACTGTAACTGCACCATAGACATTGAATGAATGAACATAATGCATACATTACAAACAAAACAAAATATATTATTCTGACAAAATTCCTCCCATGAAGGCTTATGGGAGCAGCCAGATGGCTGCACCATTAGTACCTCATCTTGGGTCAGATTGTGAAGATTTTGGCAAGATTTTCCAGGTGATGTTTGTGCCAATGAATTGCCCATGTAGCCCAAAATAAATAACCTGGATCTGTCATTCAACTGTCTCACAGCCAGCAGCCCACTAGGTTTAGTAATCGATGCCTGCAGATGATTGGACGATGTTGGCCCCACCTGAGAGCGCTGGGAGTAGGCGGAGCTGGTTGTGGGGTACAGGGACTCTCTTCTTTAGGTAAGTGAGTGTAGTAATACCATAGAAAAGGTGGATTTACTTTGTAGGTTCAGGAACCAAGTGGTGAAGTTTTGGAAATTATCGCTAACATACAGTATCAATCAGGGGAAAGAGGCATTTTAAGAACTTTTCCTTTAGCTGAAATGTGTCGGCAATAAAAATGCCACATGTGCTCTCAGCCTTAGAATAAAAATGAATTGCTAATTGCACCCCCTTGACATACCCAGATTCCAGTAACTGATTCCCGTCTGCCTTTTCCGCAGCCCGTAACTGCATGCGCCTGCAAGTTCTAGAACTGGATCATGTGACCGAAATCAACCAAGAAGTGGCAGCAGAGGTTTGCCGGGAGGGTCTGAAAGGCCTGGAGATGCTGGTGTTAACTTCCACGCCAGTCACGCCCAAAGCCCTTCTGCATTTCAACAGTAAGTGTTTATTTCTAGGGTCGGCGAGGAGAAAGGTGGGCAGCACTCATGCCAGCCATCAGTGATATCATGTGAATGAGTGGCTGGTGGCACAAGGAAGGGATGTCCATCTTTATGTCCATCATTTTAGCTCCAGTTGATCCCATTCCCCATCCTTTAGTGAATACTCACGCTGTGCTCAATGTCTAAGTAACTGCGCGTCTCTTCTGCAGGCGTCTGTCGGAACCTAAAATCCATTGTGGTACAAGTGGGCATTGCAGATTACTTCAAGGACCCCAGCAGCCCTGAGGCCAGGAAACTTTTTGAGGAAATGGTGAACAAGTTGCAGGTAAAATAACCAATGTTTGGGTTCATGATCTCACATCTCACTGTCATTTGGTAAAATAGAATCTTGTGGAGAACCCCTTTTTCTGGCGTATTGTTATAAAACAAAATGATACTATATTCTCTCCAGAGAAGTATATTAGGCGTTAGAGAGCGTGTCCTCTGGATGTGACAGTAGTTGCCTTTGGCTCATGAAGCCTCCATTGCCTGGTAGTTAGTTTGGCTACTCTGAAGCTGCCTTTAATGCAATCTTTTGATGCCAAAAACTTGCAGTTTTTCTACAAGAAATATGGAACAAAAAAGAATTTTACCAGTTCCATCAGTAGTCAATAACATCTAGGAACCTTTATGAACGTTGACTAGGAGGGATAGTGGATTTTCTCTGCCATGGAAAGGAGATGAAACCAGAGACTACAGAGTCCCACCAGTGTTTCTTTTCAGCGGGTCAGAGATTAAGATGCAGATAGCAGAGATGTCTATCCTTTTTGGCAGTGCTCACATAAGTGCTGTGTACATTAGTCAGTCCCATTTTATACTGACAAACAAACTGGCTCAATATTTCCACAAAAACAGAACTTTGGGACACAGGAACATTGGGGTGTAACTGCTGCCACTATCAGACAAGAAACTAGCTTTCCTTAGTAGCGATAACCCCAAAGCAACTCAACTTACATCAGTTTAGCAGTCAAAAGGTACGCCACCGATTTAATATGACATCAACAAATGGCCATTCCCTCCTTAAAGGGCAACTAAAGTCTAAAATAGAATAATGTTAGAAATGCTGTATTATGTATACTAAATATAAACATGAACTTACTGCACCAGCAGCCTAATAAGACAAATGATTTATGCTTTCAAAGTTGGCACAGGGGGCTGTCATCTTGTAACTTTGTTAGACATTTCTGCAATATCAAGACTCGCACATGCTCAGTGTGGTCTGGGCTTCAGTTGGGAGGTTAAGCTTAGGGATCGTCATAAATTATCAAAACAGCACAAGTCAAATAATATCTGCCATAGAAGCCAATACAGCAAGACTGATTAATAATCATAATATAGAGAGTGCACTGCGTCTCTGGATACAAATCTCTACAGGGAATCCAACAATGCTGCTGGAGTTCTGGGAAGTAAGGTGGGGGGCAACCCCTGCCATTTGAAAGTATGATCGTTTACCTGCACAGCAGTTGGGGACCGTCTGACAATTCCTATCAACAGCAGTAAAAGAAGGGGGAATTGCACTGCATACAGTCAGGTTTATGATAAAAACTGTAGACATCTTTTAATTAAAGTATATTGGAGATAGATTTCTTTTTCATTAAAGAAAGTAAAAATGGAATTTTATATTTTTGCCTTTACATGCCCTTTAATTCAATGTTTTGGTATTAATGACAGCCCCATATACCTCCTCTTTATTACGTAGATTAAATACTGGAGGGTCTCCTATGTTTGAACCTGGACTGACGTGTTTCTGGAAGGGATTGTTGTGGGTTCTCCTTATGATTAACAAAACAAGTGAGACATGTGAATCAAAGAAGCAAACAACATTTCTAAAGCTGCCTGCAGCTTAGACAGCAAGTCACAACTTAGACCAGCGGTGGTGGTCAATCACTTGCTTTGGATGAAGCTATGGTCAGAGGACCATTCCTCTTAAAAGTACCTAACCTATCTCTTACCTTTAAGGACTTTTTGTCCCTGGAATACACAGAATTAATAGCCAGGCCACAATGGGTAAAAGTGTTTTTCTCCCATAGAGCTACTAACGGGGAGTCCATCTCATGAAGCACAACTTATTGATGCCAAACATTAAATTCCCTTAAGTGCGCCTTTTCAAGGTTGGTGAACATAGTTCCTGGCAGATAACCAATGTATTCTTCCGAGATGGTTATTCTTTAACACCAGGAAACCAATAATACTGTTATGGAAATTATCTACCCCTCCTAAGCAGAGGTTTTCCGGGAAATTATTAATTAATTTATGGTCATGATGTACCCTTAGATGTGTCTAAATGCTTAGCTAAGACTGAGAAGCCTCTTCTGACTTCTATTGCTTTCTCTCTAAACCTTCTCACTCTTGTTTAAGCAGTTTCAAAGTAGAACAAACTCATGTTGGAAAGACAAGTAGGATCATCTCTCTCTACATGGGCTTTAACAAAGGAACTTTAGAGGCAGCTGAAGATGAATGCTAGGGCTGATGCAACCATTTAACGATTCGGTTTTAGGGCGGGGGGGCAGTAGATCACAGCATGACTCACACATATATTTCTATATTTTAGGCTCTCAAGAAGAGACCTGGTTTCTCCAAGATTCTACACATTAAAGTAGAAGAAGGCTGCTAACCCTGTTTTCTACCAGACTGTATTCTTTTGTGATTCTGAGATCCTCTGAACTGCCCAGAGTTCCATTTTGCAGTCTCCACATGGGAAGTGCCATTAATAACCATTGCCAAATATACAGAAACAAACATATCTTCAACGCCTTCACTGTAAAGCTGTGCCGGGCCCAGAGGAGAATAAGGCTCTCACAGGCCTATCCTGCGACACTGGCTGGTAACACCAAACTTCAGGGTTCTTAATCTCCATTCTTTTTTTGGTCATGTATCATAGTAGAGAAGGAACAGTTTCAGTGTGCGGCTCCCTGGGGCCGGATGTAGCGTTACAAGCAAGTCCATAGTGCACTGCGAAGTATGTGTGGACCTTATTATTATTTGTGTTTCTGTCAAGTGAGATATACATATAAATCTGTATATTAATATATGAATATATCAATATTTTAACTATAAATATAAATATACTATTATTTAAAAAAAAAAGCTGTGGAACCAGCAAGTGTTCCAATTTAAATTATGTTCATAGTAATATAAACAGGAACTTACTTACTATAAGCATGAGGAGCAGAGTCATCTAATAATGGGACAGATACCTCCCAACTTCTTTATTCACTGTGTGAAACTCCACCATGTTGACCATAGAAGAACATTGTCTTCTGCAGGCAATAAAGTCAATCGACAAT
Source organism: Xenopus laevis (assembly GCF_017654675.1). Taxonomy (NCBI): domain Eukaryota; kingdom Metazoa; phylum Chordata; class Amphibia; order Anura; family Pipidae; genus Xenopus; species Xenopus laevis. The sequence goes on from NC_054371.1 coordinate 10,180,555, forward strand.
GAATGAACATCAACATTGCTCATTAAAGAGGTGGAAAATCGTAGCAAAGCCTCAGAAGAACGGAGGCAGTTGTTAGTGCAGAGCCATGATGTGTCCTACTAATGTCTGGACTTAAACTTAATAAGCCATTCTATAGGTTGTTTGGACAGTCGCCATACCTTTACCCGCACATGTATGGCTATAGACTGTTGCGGGGCTGCAGAGGTTAGTATTTTCATTCTGAATAGCACTTGGGTTTCATTTGTTTCTTAAACTTGTTGAAGGTTCATTTCACTGGAAAGATGTAAATGTACTTTCAAGAATCTCTATGGATAGAAGGATACGGGAGCAGACGAGGCAAGAAAGTCGTTATGTAAAAAAGCAATTTATGGTGAAAAGTAGAATAATGAACAAAGTTTTGCTAAGCAAGAATGGGAGCTGGTACCCAAGTCCAAAGCCATACCTTTGCATTCAGATAGGGATCAGACTAACTAGCTTACACTTCCCTGTAGATCCTGGCAGCAGGGCAGCTTCAAATCTTAAAGCACCCTCAAATACCTGGAGTACTAACAACTACCCTGCATGGATACCTCTGTGTATTCACTGTTAAGTATATAAGCCCTGTTTTATTTAAGATATGGATAATATTGTGTCTTTTAATGACCTTGTTACTCGTGAAAAGAGCATTTATAGATGAACCAATAACCCTCTAGCAATTAATCAGCATTCAGTATGTGTAGGTTGATAAAAACTCAACCCGACCCTAACTTGTAAAACCTTAACCCGATCCTAACCTGCAAAATCTCAATTTGTGCGCTACTTCTGTGAGCGCCTCTAGTTCCAAGAGAGGGAATCTTTGGGAGCAGTGGAGGAGTGTACTCCCCCAGTCTGACCCGCATCCAACCCTAACCCACAATGGTTGGCCAAATGTCAACCCAAACCTGCCCAACCGATGGTCAACCCATGGGTCACCACGGGTTTCGGGTCAACCTGCATATCTCTATCGCTCAGTGCATCCTGTCCAATGTCGACCACAAGCAGCCACATCCTGCAATCTGTACAATCTGTATCCAACTTGGCTTTACACACAAGGAGGGTCTGATTTGCCCATTTAGAAATGGCTACAGCTAGGTATAGCCTTGGTAACCCGTTCAGCCAATAACATCTGGTGTTGCTTGATGTCCAAGCAGATCTGCCAGAATATTATGAGGAGCCACAGAGAGAAACTGGGTTGCTTCCTTCCAAAATGACCAAACCACCCAACAACATAGGCCTGTATGTGTTATAGAGAGAGGTTTTAAGAGATCTGTATGAAGTAGCTGCACATTTCTAGCCTTGTTTGCGGTCTGTGAGTCAAAAGTGTGGTGGCCTAGTTTTAATTATCATGAAGAAAGGCGAAGTGAAGAAGGATCACTGCCTGATAGCAGTCTGCCTTAATATCACATCTGGGCCTTACTATTCCTTTATTGGCCTCTGCCAGAGCAACATGGATGCTATCGAAAATTCCTATTATTCATTATGTCCATTTAGGATTGTTTCCCTTTTCCAAACAGTGGTGATATTAAATAAGGACAGAAAAGGACATTTTTCCTAGGACCCCATCATCAAAAGAGCCTGGCTAGATACACTTACATACATCGAGTGTTTCTTGTGCTGCAGGCTTCTCATACCTTATTTTTGTGTTACACCAACAAGGCCTGGTCCCACTCTGGACCTGTTTCCAGGCGGTGTTTTTTGTGTGGCCATATGTGGATTTCTGTGCCTCCAGTATTAGTTCCTTAGTTTGGGGCAGACGGTGCCCGTGTGAAAGACGACCACCCAGTGAAACCCAAGGCCACCTCTGAGTTTAGGTCAGCAGCGCCCGCAACGTTCATGTTCGTCTTATTTAGTAGGGTCTTTATAGTTCTTTCCCCTCAGAAAAATCCTGTGCAGTAACCGTGTAAGTAAATTCTGGAGATCAATGTCAAAGTGAATTGTGACCCTCTCGTCCAGTTACTGAGCCTCTCCTCGGGCGCCATGTTAGCTCTCCCGCTTGCTGTAAGTCGCATGCCTGTCCATCAATCAGAATTTAGTGCAATCAATCCTATCTTGTGCCTTTTTGGCCAGAGTGCTTTATATGGCTTCTTTTATTGGGTTTTGTTACACGACTATTGACATATTCAGTCATTTCTGTAGAACTACCTGTGTAAGAAACGATTTGCGTGACTTGAGGCGGTTATTCACATTTACTAATGTGTTTATATGGTTAAAGGGATGATAATTATAGGCCTGGTTGGTTTCAGTAGTCACTGGCCAATGATGTTTAAATACAGACTGTTGCTGAATTTTGCACTTTGGCAGTTTGAATAGATTTTAGCTTTAGGTGCAAACCAGTCCCTTACTGTACTATAGATTTAGGCAATAGAAGCTAATGTGGTGGGAATATCCTTCAAGAGATATTCCTGGTCATGTACGAGGGACACAAGGGACATCCTATGTTATTACTGGCTCATTTATATGTTATTTATGTCCACGCCACTGAACAGAGCAGAAGTGATTTAGGAAGTCAGAACGCTATGCACTGCCATAGAGAGATGTAGGTTTAACTGACTTGGGTCTAGAAAATCGTAGCTCCCAAAATAAAGGAAGAAAAAGAAGAAAAGGCACAGGTTGCAGATTTATTAAGGGTCGAGTTATCTATCCCACGAAAAATCGAGTTTCCACGGTTATCTTTGAGCCAAATATCTATTTTTTGGGTTAAAAAAAAACTCAAATTTTTCAATATTTATTATACTTCGACCCTGTAAATTGCTCGAATCTGAAAATACACCATCTAAAACCTGTCATGATCATGTAGAAGTCAATGGCAGAGGTCCTTGGACCATTTGAACATGTTAATAGCCTTTATGGTGTTTGAGTTTTTTTTCAGAGGGTTTCGCTTGAAAACTCGATTAATTAGATCGATTACAATTTTTTTTTTTGCAGAAAAATTGCCATTTTGTGTTTTTCTTAAATTAGAAACCATTCCAGTTCATTTAAGGTCTAAAAAAGCTCACATAATAGTAATAATCCAAGAGTTTTTCTTGAAAATGTTTCACCACTCACCCGAGTGGCTTCTTCAGTTCAACATAACAGATAAGCCCTGTCCAATACAAGGGTGTTTTATCAATTATCTGCTATGTAACCTGTACCTTTTCTTTTTTCCCCAACAGCTTGAATGGCTGCGCCCATGGCTACTACTATACTACTATAGTAGCCTTTCTGAAGTAAACATGACAGTTTTACCAGCGCAGAGCAACAGTACATTATATTTTAATTACTTTGATACACATTTTCGGATTATGGTGTTACTGTTCCTTTAAAAACAGAGAGGTCAGAGTCGGCGGTACCATAAACTGAGGAATCAAAGTCAAAGGATTTATGTAGAGGCTCCACAGCGCTGCATTGTTAGTAACCCTCAAAAGATCGGATTCATCTGGTTGGTTATTTAAGGAGTGTGGCGCTGAGAATTATCTTTATTTTTATACAGCTTTATAGAAGTGTAGATGGGAAGTATAGAATTAAGTGGGAGAGAAAAAAAGTAAGGATGTCAAACTGTGGTGAAACCTTATCTGTCTCTCAGGCTGGGGTTTGTCGTCTAGATGGAGCCATGTTAATTGATACTTTCCCTTTAGCTTTGAACCTTCCCACTGCTAAGCGTTAGTTGGATCTGTGGTGTCTTCTTCTGCCTGAAAACAACCAAAATATTTCTGTTGAGCAGGTAGATAGGGAGGGTACTAAGGGTGTAGTTGTGCACCAGCTCCAGTGGGAAACACTGTGTAATGGGTGGTGTGTGTGAGCCAAATGCAGAACCAAATGCAGAACTTCTCCATCCCAATAGTTCAACAATTTCCTCCCCAACAGTGTGTGATGTTCACAAACCATTCCTTGAAAAATGTATGGAAAGTATCAACAAGGAGAAAGGGCTTGATCTGTAACGTTTAGTATAGATTTCCTGGGTGGAGAATAAACAAATCTGACCCATTTGCTCCACTAGAAACCTCTCCCTAAGCAGGTCAATTCGTTAAAGATCTTTGATTCTCTGCTTTTCCTGTGCCTGGGCTGTTCTCCTTCCCATGGGTTGTCAGGAGCCTCCCCCTGGGTGAGTCGGATCTTCCCCTAGTCCTCTCTCTTTTCACTGGTACGAGTCAGTGCTATTGGGAAGCCACTGGAGGATGTTCTGGCACATCTTTCTCTATTGCTTTGCCCATTGGGACCTCTTCTTCCATCAAAACCCTTTTATATAAAATTCCTTAAGAAACCGATGTGATAAAGTCCATCACTACAGTCAGGTTCAAACCCACCAACTCCTAGGGGCCAATTCACTAAGGGTCGAATATCGAGGGTTAATTAACCCTCGATATTCGACTAGGAATTAAAATCCTTTGACTTGGATATCGAAGTCGAAGGATTTAGCGCAGATAGTTCGATCGAACGATCGAAGGATATTCCTTTGATCGAACGATAAAATCCTTCGAATCGAACGATTTTAATCCAACGATCGAAGGAATATCCTTCAATCAAATAAAGTTAGCCAAGCCTATGGGGACCTTCCCCATAGGTTAACATTGACTTCAGTAGCTTTTAGATGGCGAACTAGGGGGTCGAAGTTTTTTTTAAAGAGACAGTACTTCGACTATCGAATGGTCGAATGATTTTTACTACGAATCCTTCGATTCTAAGTCGTAGGTCGAAGTAGCCCATTCGATGGTCGAAGTAGCCCAAAAAAAACTTCGAAATTCAAAGTTTTTTACCTTCGAATCCTTCATTCGAAGTAAGTGAATCGGCCCGCTAGTGTATCAAAGAAGGTTCTGTATTCTGGGTGTTTTTTTGGGGAACTTAGATTCACTTACCCAGGGTTCGGTTCCTAGCGGGGCTTTTGCAAATGTATCCATGTTTCATCTCAAGTTCATCTCTAACATTTTTAAAAATGACATGTCTTACATGTGGAGAAAAGGGCTTTGGGGAAAGAACTTCCATATATGGGAATCTTCTGATATTCACAACAGGACATTTATCTTCTACTCTCGGTTTCTCAAGATATCAGCATGGTCTTGGTTATAGATAGCACATAGAGTATCTCTTGCTAGTTTCCGTGGCTAGCAAATAAAGAAGTGACGAGCCCAGGGCAAGATCACGTTCCATTAGAAGGAAAAGCACAAATCGTATTCGCTCAGCGTGATGGTTGGCTCTGGGCGCCGTTGCTTCCCATGAGCATCGCTACTGTAAGGGCTGTCCAACTGCAGTAAATCTCCACGTCCCGTAGCAGCTTCTTTCTTTATAATAATGTGCATGAACCTTGGATGGCTGAACAATTGAAATAATAAAGCATGGAAGATATTGATAGTCATTTGGTTCCATTCCGGATACGACCAACGCTCAAAGCTATAAAGTTGTTGCAGTTCCCAGACAATCTTTGTGTAGATGTTCCACCAGTCATTAAATAGCTGCCATGTTTACCATTGGGTTTGGGAGGTCTATAAAAAAACTGAATTATTGTGCCATGAATGCGTTTAAAGGTTTCTTTTTAGAAAAAATGGTAAATGGCTTCTATGGCAATTAGGGATGCACCGAATTCAGGATTCGGCCAGGATTTGGATTCAGCCGAATCCTTGTGTGTGGCCCAAACCGAATCTGCATATGTAAATTAGGTGTGGGAAGGGAAATCATGTGGCTTTTCATCTCAAAACAAGGAAGTAAACCGTTCTTTTCCCACTTTTTTGCATATGCAAATTAGCATTCGGATTCTGTTCAGTATTCGCCCGAATCTTTCACAAAGGATCAACCTAATCCCAAATAGTGTTTTCGGTGCATCCCCAATGGCAATTTCAAGGATTGAGGGCAGTTGCAATCGGCGTCCCCCATTCATTTCAATGGTAGTTGCTGCTCAGAAGACGACGTGCCCAGTATCACCCCACTTGCACCCTGAAATTGTGTAGGTGCCACAGTTATTTATCTTCACTAAAGGTCATTTATGAACGCAGCGCAAGTACTGGTACTCCAAACTGGGTGCAATAAAGGGGCATATTTATGTGGTGTCCAAACTCTTGCACTTCCACATGGTTACCAATGTAGCCGTCCTGCTCCTCTGATGAATGCGGCACAACTGCAAGTATTGGTGCTAGGGAACCCTGCAGCAACTGCCACCCTGTACCCACAGTCGGTGGCTTCAATAGGCTTCAATAGGCACACCAGAATCCGGTGCAAATGCCATGTAGAATGTCAGCTCCAGAAGTGACCCAATCCAGTCTAAAAATGCTGGACCCAACTTGCACCAGTTCCTTCTGTTTTGATCTGCCGCAACTGTTGCAAATGCCACTTGGAACACAGTTGCCATTAAATTGCCGATTTGCATTCAAAATTGCGCTTGTGTTTATAATTTACCCCTATGGTGTTTTAAACAGGTTATCGGCTACTTGCAAGGTAAATTCAGGCAAATACAGTACCTCTTGGTGTTTGTATGGCAGCTCCCATCGATATGTATCACCCTATTTATATAAAATGTAATAAAGTTTCTGAAGCAACACACCTTTTTTCTTTGTTACCGGCCCTTAAAATGTACAGCTGTTGTCAGAATCAGACGAGCTTTTGTCTTTCGTAACTGGAAGCTGCCATTATCGATTTTTATTCGGACACTTTGGCGCCTGTTTATAAATGGAGAGAAAAAAAAAAGGAACGGCCGCTGTTTTTAAATTTTTCCGTATCAAACCATTTTTGGTAATTCCAGGGTATTTAGTAAGAAATTATTTTTTTTTTTTTTATATTTTTTATTTTCATGAGAAAAGAAGACAAAATATACATAGACATGGTGTCAAGACTGCGAATACTGGGGGTCAAGAAATTATTTTTTATTTGTTTTTGTTTTTAAATTTGACGGCATTTGTTCCTGTTCCTTCAGGTTTGGTGCCAACTAGAGGCCGGAGAATCCGTTTTTTTCTGTGAAAATTTCATATTCACCAAAATTATTAATATATACAGGTATGGGGCCGGTTATCTGGACTGCTCGGGACATGGGGTTTTCCCAGATAATGGATCTTTCTGTAATTTGGATCTTCACACCTTAAGTCTACTAGAAAATCATATAAACATGAAATAAACCCAATAGGCTGGTTTTGCTTCCAATAAGGATTAATTATATCTTAGTTGGGATCAAGTACAAGATACTGTTTTATTATAACACATTACAAGAAATCACTTGTTAAAATTTGGATTATTTGAATAAAACTGAGTCTATGGGAGACGACCTTTCTGTAATTCGGGGCTTTATCGATAACGGGTTTCCGGATAACAGTTCCCATACCTGTAGTATAAAAGCAATGGGATGTCTGTCTAATTTGAGGGTTTTGCTTTGGTATCTGTTTTCCAGAATGCCTGGTATCTGGGACTTATTTATTCATGCACCAAATTTCAGAATACGGAACAAAATATATAGAATTTTTGATTTTTAATTTGAGAAATTAAATCCAAATTCTGCATTTGGTACATCCCCAATGTGACGGCAAATAAAGCCATCAGAATGGAGTATTTGTTTATATCTGGATGGAGATACGGTTAATGCCATTGGTATCCCTAACCATTCCGCATATCGGGTCTCCACATAACAGATCCTGCAATTTCAGTTCCATTACTGACAGTTATGTCATTTCCTTGGATTTAAAATGAATGTTAATTATAATTGCCATATCAATGTCCGAATAAATGGCGTTCTGTTGTGCCGCTCTCTATATAGGGCCCCGTTTCATCACACGTATGGAATTTTATATTGGCTTAATTTAAAAAAAAAAAAATTTGAAATGAAAAATGTTTTTTTTTTCCCCTGGCAATCGTCAGAAATATGAAATGTGGTAAAATAAAAAATAAAGATGTTAATTTTTGGCCATTTAACTTTTTTCTTTGTTTTTTTATTGTATTGTTCAGATGCTCTTCATTGCTTAAAGGAGAAACAAACCCCTTATTAAAAACAAACCCTACCCCCCACACCACGTAGACCCCCCTCCCTCCAACCTAAGTGTTACCCCAGGCAAATGCTTTTACTTACCCCTTGGGGCAGATTCAGGGATCGGCGTTCATGGCAGCCATCTTTTGGGTCTTCGGTAATCTGAGACTGAGACCGGCGCATGCGCAGTTGGAGCAATTTCCTGGTTTGCGACGAAATGGACGGAAATTGCCGAAGCACCAGAAGACAAGACGACCCAGAAAACGGCGGCCATGAACTCCGATCCCTGAATCTGCCCTGAGGTGTAAGTAAACAGTTAAGGGCATTTACCCGGGGGAGGGGGGGCAACTAGGTTGGGGGTGAGGAGGAAGGGGGGTCTAAGTGGGGTAGGTTTTTTTTAATAAGGGGTTTGTTTCTCCTTTAAGCAAACTAAGCTCTAGGCAGCCAATGACAAGGTCTTCTGTTTTCTTCACTTGGAGGGATCCAGGATTTGGTGAGGCTGCAGAGATGTCCCTTTAACTGAGGTCCCATGGATTAACTGCAGCAGGAACATTCCATTCCTGAGGGACCCAGGTGACTTTGATCCTGAACCAAGGGGATCAGTCCCGGGTTACTCAAGCTTTGTGTGATACATGAACACTTTGGGTAAAAACAGGGTGATCCCCAAAACAGTCCTTTTTCTACCTTTACTCACTAGTGGTCCAACCAGCACTGACTGGAGTCCAACAGTAGGACCATCCCTCACGGCTTATTGTTGGGTTTATACCCAAGCGGCAAAACTGGACGAGAAGAAAAAAAACTCAGACATTTATGTTACTTGCCAAGAGAAAGTTTATAAAACCTCAGACAAGTGTTTAGGCACCAAAAATCCAACCTGTGCCATAGATACAGATGATGATGATGATGATGTAGTTTTATTATTGGGAGAACTGCTGAAACTTTGAAACTTTGCTAAATGACTCGGGATGAGGATAGTCCAAAGTAAGGCAAGTAAATTGTATATGAGGATCAAGAGGGGGTTGGGTCCTCCACTCATTCATAACATAAGAAAGTAATGTTACTGTAACATTTACTCTTGTAGTTCCACAGTTACTAACTCTCATAGTTCCTGGATATGCAAGAGGGTAAATGTTCATCCCTACAACCCAGCTCTAATTAGCCTTCACATTGAACTAGTGGCCCATCTCGTGCCGCCCGTTTGAGAAGCACTAGAACGTGTGATGTTCCATGGCCAGTGACACAAGCTATAGACTATAGAATCCAAGCTTTCCTATAGAATCACGACGCAGTCCCGACATGTTTTTTCATTGTCTCCATTCTGAAGCTTTGGATGTTCAGATACTTATGTTCAGTCTCGTGAAAGATCCAGAACAGGCTTTTAATAAATACACAATAATCAAACAGGGAATTGGAGAAACAACAGTCTTACTGTGGATATAATGTATTAATAAAAATGTTTTTTTTTTTTAGCAGAACTTAAAGTAGAACTAAAGCCTAACTAAAGAAATAGCTAGAAATGTTGTACATGATGTTTTGTGCTTCTGTACCAGCCCAAGGCAACCACAGCCCTTTAGCAGTAAAGATCTGTGTCTCCAAAGATGCCCCAGTAGCTCCCCATCTTCTTTTCTGCTGATTCACTGCACACATGGCCGCCATCAGGGGGGCACAGGGGGTACTACTGTACCGGGCCCGGACCTGAAGGGGGGGCCCGCAGAGGCGTCCACAGAAAATTTTTCAGGGGGGGAGAACAGACGCTGCGTGCGCTCTCCCTCTCCTAAGGAAGAAATACAGACTCGCTCTACTCACTGATTTAAGAGGCTGCAGACGTGACAGCTCCTTCCGTGCTGCAAATACTTGTTGAGTTGCAAACTCCCCCCTCGCTCGATCCTCCCTCCTTAGCCCTCAGCCCCTCCCTCCTCAGCTCAGCCCCTCCTTTCTTAGCCCTCCTCCGTGCTCAAGGCTGAAATGAAAACCCTAGCTCACAAGCTGAACACAGAACACGGAGGAGGACTAAGAAAGGAGGGGCTGAGCTGAGGAGGGAGGGGCTGAGGGCTAAGGAGGGAGGATCGAGCGAGGGGGGAGTTTGCAACTCAACAAGTATTTGCAGCACGGACGGAGCCATCACTGCAGCCTCTTAAATCAGTGAGTAGAGGCGAGTCTGCATTTCTTCCTTAAGAGAGAGAGTGCAGTAGCCGGAGCGTCTGTTCTCCCAATGTCCCAAAATGTGATCCCAGGGTCTCCCCCACTCATCCCTCCTCCTTCCTCTCTCTGCCTCACACACTCAAGGCACATCCAGGGGGGGAAAGTGCCCCGAACGTGCCCCCCCCGGGACTGCCATCCAAGGCCCCCCCGTCGGCCGTCCAGGCCCCCCCTCGCCTCCCTTCCTCCCCATCTCACCTATTGCAGTGCCCAGGGTTGGACTGCTGGGCCTGGGGCCCAACAGGACTGCCGTCCAGGGCCCCCTACACCCCCCCACCCCTCCTCACCTATTGCAGGGCGACCGGGCGCACAAACGCTGACATCGCTGCCCAGCACACCGCGCATCACTGTGCATGCGCGCCCGTTGCCGCACGTCAGGAAATGTTTATTTTCAAATTGGGATTGGGAGAAGGGGATCTGGCCCGATGGGGGCCCATGAGGGTTGGGGCCCACCAGGTTTTTTTCATGGTGTCCCGCCGGGCCAGTCTGACCCTGCCTATGTGTGGATGCCCATTGGAGCCAGCTGTGCTGCACTTTTTGAAATAGCAGGGCCCCCGTTGACCACGGTGAAGCCGCGCCACCTCTTCCATCTGAAAAGCCGAATAGCTGAAGTCCTGAAATCGGCGAAAAGACCCAAAGTCACGAAAGAAGGTGTAGTTGAAGTCCTGAAGCCACGAGTTCAATACTGAATACCAATTTTTTTTTTTTTTAAATCCCCTGCCCACCAATGTATTATTGTAATACTCTATAGGCCCCTGCCACCAATGTTTTTTTAAAAAATTTTCTCTGGGGCCCTAATTTGTTCTTAACTTGTAAGGAGGAGCCCTGGCGCCAATGTTTTTTTAAAAAATATTCTCTAGGGCACCAATTTTTTTTTTTACTTTTAAGGGGGCCCAATGTTTTTTTAAAAAAAAAACTTTTATGGGGGCCCTGGCGCCAATTTTTTTTTAACTTATAGAGGGGCCCTGGTCACCAATTTTTTATTTTAACTTGTAGAGGGGCCCTGACCACCAATTTTTTTTTAAAAAAACTTTTTTGGGGGCCCTGGTGCCACAGTTTTTTTAATTTATAAAAAGGGGCCCTGACCATCAATAGCTTTTTATAACTTGATTAAGGTAAATTAGAGAAAAAGTAGGTTGCACCATCCATTGATAGAGATGTGATACAAAATGGTGGTGTGCAAGGTCATTAGTAATTGCACAGAAAAGAGAGAAAGTATGACCCATATTGTTGCACCTTCCCACACTTATTAATTGAGTTCCCAAAGCAAAAAAAGTAAAACGTAACTTTTATTGATCGCAACCTAAATTTAATATGAGACAAAATGAGTATAAAGTATATGTTAAAACCAAGGTTAGGTAAGGAAGCTGAAATAGACTCAAGGTCAACAGCTAGTAAACGGTGCTTGAAAGTTGGAATAATGATGTGGGTTTTTTAATCACAGTGGTGGCAATTAGCCCACATCTATCCCAACAGTAATGGAGTGCTGTGACCCACAATGTATATATGAAACGGGTGGGAAATAGGGTCAGCTTGATACAGTATATTGTGGCAAGTATGGTTGTGAGAGGTTCTAAGTCCCGTACCACAAACCTTATTTTAACAGTGTATCATCGATTGGATACAATTACAGCCGAGTGTAGTAAGCATTAGTATAAGTGAGAAATAGATATATTGGAACAGAGGGATTTGTCGTACTCCGACTCCAACACCTTCCTTAAAGGGCATGTAAAGTCTAAAATAGAATAAGGCTAGAAATGTTGTATTTTGTATACTAAATATAAACATGAACTTACAGCACCACAAGCCTAATTAAACAAATAATTTATGCTTTCAAAGTTGGCTACAGGGGGTCACCATCTTGTAACTTTGTTACACATCTTTGCAAGACTAAGACTGTGCACATGCTCAGTGTGGTCTGGGCTGCTTAGGGATCATCATAAACAAAGCTGCTTGAGTTCTGCATGGCTGGGAAGTAAGGCGGGGGCTCCCCCTGCTGTTCATAAGTATGATTGTTTCCCTGCTCAGCAGTTAGGGACCATCTGACAATTCCTATCAACAGCAGTAAATGAAGGGAGAATTTCACTGCATACAGTCAGGTTTCTTGTAAAAACGGTACATATTTTTTAATTCAAGTATATTGGAGATAGGTTTCTTTTTCATTAAAGAAAGTAAAAACAGGATTTTATTTTTTTGCCTTTACATGCCCTTTAAGAGCTAATGCGATACTAAGCAGGAGGCTAACAGACCTACCAAATTGTATGGTCTGCTCGCTTGTTCCTAACTTGGAAGACTAACTGAGCATAAGAGCTCGGCAGGCAGATCGGCCGGTATTAAATCAGTTGCCTGCTTTACTCCGTTCTGTATAACAGTCAGCGTCTGCGAGGGAGGAGCAGACCCCCTTATTGAAATGGCTGCCGGCTTACTCCCGCACCACCCTTCCTTCGCTATTGACTTATAACTTGTGTGTGGGGGGGGTTTACCTTTTTTAGTGCTGATGTCTGGGTGGTGAAGTGGGCGGGATCTGGGGTGGGCGGGGTCCAGGGGGCCCCGAAAATGTTGTTGTACGGGGCCCCGTGATTTCTAATGGCGGCCCTGAATGCACATGCTCTGTGCTGCTGTCACTTACTGAGCTTAGGGAGCCACTCACAATATACAGTACACATAGAATAGAAATGTCACAATATAAGGCTGATTAGTAATTAATACACATAATTACTACATGGCAGCACAGAAACCAGTGCAATTAGCATCAGAATTTAATAATCAGCAAACCTGTAGCATCAGCTTATATTACAGCCAGGGAAGCTCATTTTCTGCTGGATAATTAGTGACGAGCCCTAAGCTTAGCTTCTCAACAGCCAATCAGAGCCCACTGAGCATGTGAGTGTCACAGACACTTTCCAAGATGGTGACCCCCTGTGACAAGTTTGAAGTCCTGGATCATTGCTGCTATTGACAAGCTCAAACTTTAGCCTCGTGCAATAAGTTCACTATATGAATTATGACATTTTTAGCCACATTTATGTTTAGGATTTAGTTCTCCTTTAAGGTCATCCAGCAAGATATGATTGTTACTAGGGATCCTCATCTAACAGGGTAACATTTGCACCAAGTTACAATGACACAACATGTAACCCCTCAGTTAGAGGCGAAATAGCAAAATAGAATGATATACAGGTATAGGATCCCTTATCCGGAAACCCGATATCCAGAAAGCTCCGAATTACGGAATGGCTGTCTCCCATAGACTCCATTTTATTCAAATAATCTAAATTTTTAAAACGGATTTCCTTTTTCTGTGTAATAATAAAACAGTCGCTTGTACTTGATCCCAACTAAGATATAATTAATCCTTATTGGAAGCAAAACCAGCCTATTGGGTTTATTTAATGTTTATATGATTTTCTAGTAGACTTAAGGTATGAAGACCCAAATTACGGAAAGATCAGTTAGCCGGAAAACCCCAGGTCCACAGCATTCTGGATAACAGGTCCCATACCTGTATTTACTCGAGGACAGTAATGGACTTCACCTTGCGGGATTATCATCGGACATAAAATGGAAACAGACCTTAGCGTTAACTGATAAGTCATAATTCATAGCGAGCATAAAAAATATTAATAATAGTGAATAAAGTTCCCCTCTTGTAAAATATAAGGATATTAGAAGTTACCGAGGAGTTTTATGACCATATAAAAACACGAGGTCGAAGGCCGAGTGTTTTTATACAGGTCATGGAACTCCGAGGTAACTTCTAATATCCTCATATTTTACAACTGGGGGTACTTTATTTATTATAATACACAAATTTCAGTGAGTCATGTGACATAAATGACATCAGAACTCACCGTTTATAAGGATATAATTTACAAGATTTCATGGCTTTTGTGTATTATATGTCTAATAAACGACAGTCTCTCTGGTTACAGCTCTATTAGCCAATCATGGGGAATGAAGAGAAGATGTGGAATAAAGGAGATCGTGTTGCTCTCAGGTCTGTGTTTCTCCCGCCAGCAACTGATTGGATTTAGATTTAGGATAAAAGAGAATTTAGATTTTTACTTGAGGACTATTTGTAATGAAGGCCAATGGAGAGTCTATGTAAACGTGTAGAGTGTTGAGTGTCTCTCTGTGAGACAAGGAGAGAACTTGGTGACTGAGAGTTCAGTGTGAGAGTAGAATACTCAGCCATATTTATCATAGAGTGTTCACTTGAGATCAGTCAGGTCTCCCCACAAGGGACCAATCACATCCAAGGACAGTGTCGGCCAATGGAAACCTAATGATCCTATTGAAACTCGACTGACCTGAATCCAACCTCAGATGTAGGAATTTGCAGAAAGAAAGACCAAACGTGGATCTTTAATTGAAGGAAGAGCGTTTATTAGCTTTGTAGCGTTTGCTGAATGGAAATAAATACAGTAACAGAACAGGTAAGTGGATTGAGGGCAGTACAGAGCAGTGAGGAACCACAGGCAACTACCTCAAGCATCTCCTCCTCCTCCTCATCATCATCATGTTCTACGCTTGACTTCAATCCTTCCTACACTGCTGTAACAAGGACACATACAACTAATGGAACAACCGTCGTCACTCCATATGAAGTAAGTGGCCCCTGTATAAAGCAGCACAAATAAATGGCCGCCACTCACTTGCATCAGCTGCCATGTTTGTGTTCCTTCTGCAGCAGGTCGTTAACTACAAGGAGCCAAGAGCAGTTCATCAGTGTCTGTACTTAATGAAACTGGGACGTTCACCATTTTCCATGGTTTCAACCCAGCAGTGCCGTGACCTAGAGATTTCAGTGGTGATGTGGTCTCCCACGGCCACGCCCAGCCGGAGCTCCATCTGCTGAGGATCGTGGGTTCTTGATGGTCTCGTCCACAGACAAGATGAGGCAGGCGGCTTCAGAAGCAGCGGTCAGTGCATTGATTTTCACTATGGCCGGCTCCCAAACACACGCCTCAAAGTTATCAGCTATGTCTTCATTGTTTATATCCACTCCAAACCACATTCCTCCCTGAAAATATCCCCAGTGTTAACCAGCAAAACACAACATAATATAGTTATACAGCTCAGGGACCTCTATTATAAGGGATAATGTACCCCCTACTGTAAATGATAAGGATATTAGAAGTCACTGAGGGGTTGTTCTGTTACCATATAAAGGCACAAGGCTGCAGGCTGAGTTATACAGGGAACTCTGAGTATCACTCATGTATTATAAGGGATAATGTACCCCCTACTGTAAATGATAAGGATATTAGAAGTCACTGAGGGGTTGTTCTGTGACCATATAAAGGCACAAGGCTGCAGGCTGAGTTATACAGGGAACTCTGAGTATCACTAATGTATTATAAGGGATAATGTACCCCCTACTGTAAATTATAAGGATATTAGAAGTCACTGAGGGGTTGTTCTGTGACCATATAAAGGGACAAGGCTGCAGGCTGAGTTATACAGGGAACTCTGAGTATCACTCATGTATTATAAGGGATAATGTACCCCCTACTGTAAATGATAAGGATATTAGAAGTCACTGAGGGGTTGTTCTGTGACCATATAAAGACACAAGGCTGCAGGCTGAGTTATACAGGGAACTGAGTATCACTCATGTATTATAAGGGTCAGTTCCATTATAAAATGTAGGTTTAAGGAGAGGAGATGCAATTAGTAAAATGTATAAGGCCAAGGAAATACTTATTAATATAGATATTTATGAGACTATTTCTCCCGCAGTCTCTCAGACTTACCTGGGCATGCTTTGCTCTCAGCTTGTTAAGGATGTTGGTGGCATCAAAGCCGGCATTGTCACAGAGCTGGCGGGGGATTATTTCTAGAGCTTTGGCATAGGAGCCAATCAGAAGCTGCTGTTTGCCAGGAATAGTCCGGGAGTAATCCCGCAGGTACTTGGAAAGCTCCATTTCAATGGCTCCTCCTCCAGCTACAACAGAGTCATTCTGCAAAGCAATAAGTGTGTGTGTTACGTGGAGGAACTAGAGCACGTGAAAATAAAAAAAAACTTGATATTTTGTTATTGCACATGCAGAGGCATTTCTAAATTAAAACATTTATGTAATGTACAAGGTCTAGTAACCCATAGCAACCAAATGCAGCCTTGTGATTCCTAGGAGACGAGTCGTACCTTGATAGCTCTCCGTACAATCATAATGGCATCATGCAGAGATCTTTCTGTCTCCTCCAAGAACTGCTCAGCTCCACCGCGCAGAATGATGGTGCAAGTCTTGGCCTTTGGGCAGCCAGTGAAGAAGTTGTATCTGTAATGAGCAATGCAGCCATTTGTATTGTTCTGTACAAGCCGGGGACACTGCACATGAACTCTTTTAAAGATCTCCGTGTGCAAGGGGTGTAATGCACCAAGTCTTACTTAAATGCTGCTCGTGGGTCACAGTGAAACAGGCTGGAAGATGAAGATTATTTGCATGGACACGGGCATTATATAATAAATAAAGTGCCCCCTATTGTAAAATATAAGGTTATTATAAGTTACAGGTCATGACTTCTAATATCCTCATATTTTCCAACAAGGTGGACTTTATTTATTGTAATATACAAGTTTCAGTGAGTCATGTGACCAAAATGACATCACTACTCGCCGTTTATAAGGATATGATTTACAGGATATTCATGGCTTGTGTGTATTATAAAGCCTCACCTCTCCCCTCCAACCTGAGCCTCTTCAAACAAAGCGCAATGACCCAGCACATCATCCGTCAGGGCATTGACGCTGGTCTGTATGGAACCTCCACACGCCTGAAATGACAACAGTCACATGACTTCTCTAATCACACACACCTTGCAATGGAACAACAACTAGGCACATGATATATTATCTAGCTTAACCTTGTGTACCATCTCCAACACTAATAAATGTGGATTTTTGTAACAAATCTGTACTACAAAGAGACATTTGTATACTTACACAAACTTCTTTTTTTGGTCTTCTTCAGAATCGGAGCAGAGTTTCGGCGCATGCACAACTGGAGAAGTTTTCTGTTCCCAAATGACTGCGCATGCTCCGAAAGACAAAAAAATTTCCGGAAATTTTCGGGACGTTTGGTGCATGCACAAGTCATTCGTAACCGGAAATTTACTCCAACTGCGCATGCGTCGAAACTCCAATCAGATTCCGTAGAAGACCAAAAAAAGAAGATGGTTGCGGTGAACTGCGGGGGACAGAGCTGCACAGAGGGGTAAGTGAAAAATTAGGGGCATTTGCCTGGGGGGGGGCAGTTAGGCTGTGGGGGAGGTTGGTCTACGCAGGATGGGGGGGTAGGGTTTGTCTAGTACAGGTTTGTTTCTCCTTTAAAGTCAACCACGCTCATGCTGTGAAATGCTGACAAATTTCCTCTTCTCCGATTGGCTGATTAAGTCAGCCATTTGCAAAGCACTCTACTACGAAGGAATGTCTGGGTGGTATTAAGAAGGAAATTGATTAAAAAATGTTAAAAAAGGGAAACCTTTGTTAAAGGAATAATAAAACGTTTATTAAAGGATGTAATTAATTAAAACAGTGGCATTTGCAAAGATCCGCAGCTCCCTAGTATTATAGTTATACTGCTGTCGCTGGGTCAACCAAGCATAGCAACAGAATAAAAGCTGTAATAGGAACAGCAGATGAGACGACATGATCTTCATGCAGGTGCTACTCTTACCATCATGGTTCTCTTGAGATCCTCCTCTGGGACTCGCCCTGCACAGAACAAGTCTCTGTCAGCAAAATACTGGGTGGCGACGTCCCCGATGGGCAACTTGGAGAGGACCACTTTGGCTCCGGACTTGTAAATCTTATCCAGTTTATCATAGAGAATATTCCACTCTGCATCTACGATCGCCTGGTAATCCTGCAAGGGACACACACACACACGTGTTAATCTGGGAACACAACACTAAATGGCACAAAATGAATTTAAAGACACACAAGGCCTCTAGTTACTGGTGGTTCTGTCGTTGCAGAAAAACAAAGGTTCAAAAATCCATAAAAACGACACATGTAATATCTCTGCGTGTATTGCCGATCATACGATTTTCAGAGGGAGACTGTTACTGGCTTTGGTCAGACATAACTGTCGTACGATTGCCGTCAGGGGCAGAACATCGGCTGATCTGTTCTTTTACTACCGTATATACTCGAGTATAAGCCGAGTTTTTCAGCATCCAAAATGTGCTGAAAAAGTCTACCTCGGCTTATACTCGAGTCAGTGGGCAGTAGCTGAGATTGCAGTCACTTTTAATCATTCCTATACCAACAGTTCGCTTGGGGAGAGACTGCAATATCCCACAATGCCCTCTGTTGGTCATATGAATAACAGTGCGCCCTCTGTTGGTTATATGAAAGAATAACAGTGACTGCAATATCACACAGCGCCCTCTGTTGGTTATATGAAGGATTAACAGTGATGGCAATATCAAACAGCAGCCTCTGCACATGGTAGTGGGACAGTGGGACAATACACACAGTAATCCGTTTGGCAATTCTCTGTCACCATCAACTTTGCAAAGAAGTCTGGTTGATCGCTGGGGGGGTCGCTTTGGTGGAATGTGCGCTGCTGGGAGACAGGGCTGTAGTTGTGTCTAGGCTTATACTCGAGTCAATAAGTTTTCCCAGTTTTCGTAGGTAAAATTAGGTACCTCTGCTTATACTCGAGTATATATGGTACTTCTGAATGGTAAGACTTTGATCTTTATGATTAGTGGCAGGTCGGGAGATGGGAAAGTCCGATCATACATTGATTCGTACGATCAGATCTTTGCGTCTGTGGCCAGTTTAACAACCATTCAGGCTCTGTCTTCTTTTACTAATCAGAGACAATGGGGGGAATTCACAAAAGTGAATTTCACACCTCTTATAGGTGCCCCATTGGGGAATTATTATCATATTAATAGGGATCAGGGCACAAGGTTGTGTCTAACCCTATAGGTGTAAAAGCCTCATTAACAAAACAAGTAAAACACTGATTAAACAAAAAAAGTGTATTTTATACAATTTTATTTGTAAAAAGTTTTCAACTCACGCTTGTATTATTTTAATAGTTTTATCTTAATGAATGAGGCAATATTGGCAATTTGAATGAATATATTATCTAAAGGAAAAGTAAAAACCTCCCAGCCAATTATTTTAGTTTTAGCAGCAATTAGACACTTGACCTAAGACAATAAAACATATTTCTGATACAAATCCCAATATCTTGTTACAGAAGTGGAATTACACAAACATGTAGGCAGATTTAGAAAGCCTGAAAAAAAGGTTAAATAAACCCCCTCCCCAAAAAAATCCAATTTGATGTCTGACAGGTGTAGTAAAGGCTGAAGACAAATTCAGAAAAAATGTTGTGCAAAAGACAGAATCTAAAAAACTGTCTGTTTAAAAGACAAATTCGCAAGTGGAGATAAAGGTTTGTGAATTCGGTGGCAAATCTGACACTGTGAATTCGGTGGCAAATCTGACACTTATCTCCACTTTTATTTTGTCTCAATATGAGCACTTTTGTGAATTCCCCCCAATATGTAGTGGGAGCATATGGAGAAGATGGGACAGAACCCCTAATAGGTGGGAACAGAAAGCCTGCAAACCCTTTTGGAATAATTATGTTGGAAGATGTAGGGCTATAAGGGGAAGGCTCTGAGCCGGAGCCACTGCCCCTAAAAAAGGAAGAGTGGATGGAGATGAAGCTATATTTTTAACTTTTCTACCAATAAATTTATTCTTTAACTGAATATCTCTGGTCTTGTGGATCAGTTCGAGTGCCGGTCAGCCCTGCTTCCTTATCTTCTCCTATAAAAGGAATTCTTGGACATTTAGTCTCTATTGTGCCTGCATCCTCCGAACCAAGGAAATTAATGTATGTCCATAAATCAGTATAAAATCCCATCTCCAAATGAAGCACCACCCTACCCGTCACCTTTAAATCTGTCAGGAGCAGCAGCACAGAGTCAGTGCCAGGGACAGATGTACTACACATAAGACATGCCTGACCCCATTCCCAATATACTCCAGACTATACAGTAGGAGGGCAAGAACTAAGTTTTTTTTTATCAGTTTTCCCACTAACGACACTGTCTCGAGAACAAGGAAATGTCACGGTAGGAGAAACGGCCACAACAGACGGTTCCTGAGCAAAAGTTTATTACCTCTACGTTGTTGACCCGGACCTCAGCATTGTCCTTCTCTGCCTTTAATTCCAGCTCAACATTCAGAAGAGCAATCTTTGGGGATTGGTATTTCTTGGGCTGCATTTCAAAGCCTGCATAAGAGAAGGTTTTTTTGAAGGCGACTCCAGCCACCAGGTGAGAATCCTGAAGGGAGAAAAGAAAGGCATGAAGACAGATAGGGAACAACATGCCCCTCCTAAATACATTTTGGGAAAAGGATATGGCTGACCGTTGCTCTGTACATTTGCCACTTGGGAGATTCTCCCAGAAACTATAACCCACTACCCTCAATGTACTCACCTCAAACCAAACATCTACATTCCAAGGCACATGAAATTGCACTTGTATCACTCACCTCCAAGGCACCACCACCCTGGACCTTCTTGATGCCGATCATTTTCAGCTGCAGCAGATCATCCAATAAGGAGACGGCATCCACTACCATTTTAGCAAAGAAATCTTTCTGCATGGCGATGAGCTTGGAGCTCAGGGCAGTGGCTGCACATTTCTCCAGCAGGCTGCGCTGTTCTCTATGTAAGGAAAATATGGCAGTCAAACTGACAGCAATAGTAAACTTATCCATAGAACATTTATCTCTAGAACAGTGATGGTTCAATTACATTTTCAGCAGAATAAACAAATATTCCAAAACACACGTTTTATGACTGAACGCCCTGGAAATCCAAAGTCCAGGTCCACTTGGGGCAAAACATGGAGCAATTTGCATCTGCCCTATAGAGAATCCAATCCAGAATAGAGCAGATTCCTGATAAGGGACTGCACATCAGCACAAGCTCTGATTCTCTGTACTTTCTCATCCTGGGCTGCTCTCTTTCCCATGGCCAGACAAGACCCCTCCCTGGGTAAGTGAATCCAACCTCCCCATGGGCCGATTCTCTGCACTGTAATCTTATCAATATTCCATAGGTAAATATAAACTTACTCTTTATCTTCTTTCTTCACAGTCACTGCAATGTCCTTTATCTTACTGACAGCCTGCAGGCAAGAGAGACCACCATTAGTTTTTACAAGCCGTGACATCATATCGTTTAAAGGCAAAGGGAGCAAATATTATAAATAGCAGGGCCAACAAGGGGAACTTTTTGCTTTGGCTGTTGTTAGATTTAGGCTACTGCCACGGGGCAGTTTCTTGGAGACACTTGAAACCGCCAATCAACACAAGATAGGACTTCAAATGAGGCCCAAAGACATGATAAAATCACTAATATTCCCATAACCTTCAACTACAAATACCACCTCCTGCTTAATGGTAAGTGCCATTGGTTCTAAGGGGTCAGCGTGTGCCAATGCTGCCTGATAGGTTTGGTTGGACAGTCACAACAGGAACGTGTGGAGCAACGGCTCCTCCTAACTTCACTCTTATTTCACCCAGTATATGTAGTTTGGTGCACAACGATAGACGGTGCAGCAACCTCCAAGTAGCCAAGAGAAAGAAATTCACCAGCACAAAAGACTTCTGTTTGCAGAGCAAGCCCTTGCCGTGTAATAATACGGAAGTGCAACGTTTTCAGGGCCACGCCCATCAAACATGTTGAGAACCGCGGTGTAGAAAGTATTTAAAGGGATTCTGTCATGATTTTTAGGATGTAGTTTTTATTTCTAAATTACACTGTTTACGCTGCAAATAATTCACTCTACAATATAAATTTTCATTCCTGAACCAGCAAGTGTATTTAGTTGTAATATTGGTGTGTAGGTGCATCTCATTTTGCCTGGTCATGTGATTTCAGAAAGAGCCAGCACTTTATGATGGAACTGCTTTCTGGCAGGTTGCTGTTTCTCCTACTCAATATCACTCCAACTTTCAATACAGCAGCAAAGAGCGACTGAAGTTTATCAGAGCACAAGTCACATGACTGGGGCAGCTGGCAAACTGACAATATATCTAGCCCCCATTTTTGCTCTTTTGAGAAATGGATTTCAGTGCAGTTCACTGCTGGAGCAGCACTATTAACGGATAAGCATAATTGATGCAGAAATGTAACCTAACCCCTACCCTCCAAAAAATAAGGCTGTGAAAGTCCT
The DNA here is from genome assembly GCF_017654675.1 of Xenopus laevis. Classification (NCBI taxonomy): domain Eukaryota; kingdom Metazoa; phylum Chordata; class Amphibia; order Anura; family Pipidae; genus Xenopus; species Xenopus laevis. Next base: position 10,202,909 of record NC_054371.1, read on the forward strand.
AACAAAAGTCCAATGAAAAAGTTAAATGAAAAAAAAAAAAAAAAAAAAAGTGTGAAAAAAGTCCCATGGAGAAAAGTCCAATATAGCAAAGTTAATGTTACCAATGTCCAAGTGTTAAACATAATCACAATAAAGTCCGTGGAAGGTTAATATAATGTTGGGTAAAGTTACAATGTATTAAAAGAAGTTGCTAACCCTGGGGTATGGGGACACACACACACACACACACACACGACCGTCTTGTGTACCGGTGAATTTCTCTCTTTTGGTTGGACAGTCAGACATTTGCCAGTAAAACAATGGAGGTTGCCCAGAAGAAGTGTGTGTGTACGTGTGTGTGAGTGTGGTACTGAGGGAAGCCCTGGAGTAGGAGACACTACTAGAGAAATATGATACTCACAAGCTGTGTGGCGGAGCGATAAGCCCGGATGATAACCTGAGGGTGAAGTCCTTCCTCCACATACGGCTTCAACTGTTTCATAAACTCCGCTGCCAGCAGGGTAACAGAGGTGGTGCCGTCTCCCACCTGAAACAATACTCACAGTTACCTACAGGCTGTTCATCTTACAATCACCAGTCACAATTAAAGGAGAAGGAAAGCTACCAAAGTATTTTATTAGGAATTGATTAGCCACAATAGTACAAGCTATAACACTATTTATTCTGTAGAAAGCTTTACCATACCTGAGTAAACAGCTCTAGAAGCTCTCTGTTTGTTTAGGATAGCAGCTGCCATATCAGCTTGTTGTGACATCACTTCCTGCCCAAGTCTCTCCCTGCTCACTCATACCTCTGGGCTCAGATTACAGCAGGGAGGGGATGGAGGAGCAAACTGAGCATGCTCAAGCCCCAGCCCTGGAGGTTTAAGCTGAAAACAGGAAGTCTGATACAGAAGCCCAGAGGACAGAGAACTCGGAGCAGCATTACTTTGAGGGTTTACTGGTGCATTTCTATAGACCTTTCCGATAAAGCTTACTTAATTTTAGCATTTCCTTCTCCTTTAAACATCAACAAAGAGCAGCTGTAAACAGGAATCCATCGCTCGCCCAGCCTGACCCTTTGCTGCATTGGCCCATTTGCTTCATTATTCTCCAGTTGTGACCCTGAATCACAAGGAGGAGGCCGGAGCAACTCACCTCTGCATCCTGAGACTTGGCAATGTCCACTAGAGTTTTGGCTGCAGGATGAACCACATCGAGGAGCTTCAGGATTGTGGCGCCATCGTTTGAAATTGTGGCTTTGCCTAAAGGAAATTATAAAGAAAATGACTATTATACAGCGTGAATAACTCCCGGCACCCCCAGACAGATAGATACTTGTTAGACCAATCGGTTATCAGTCAACTGAAGTGATCCAAGTTCTGTGACAAAGAGGAGGGTCAGGCTTTTGATGCAGGTAATTTCTATGGCCAGTAGAGGGAGCTTGTCCGAAGCTTTTAACTGCACCCAAAATAAAGTGGTCACAGTTGTGTGGATGCGGCTGCTTTGATTGTATTTAGTAGCCAGTCAGTATTTCATGTGCAGTAATGTCCCAGGGATTTGCACACTGGCAGCACCCATGTATGGCACCTAATTAACGGGGCAGAGATGTGGCTGGTGCAGACACAAACACTGCTACTAAAACTCCCCCACCAGTGTCTCTGATACGTGACTCACCTCTATCATCAACAATGAGTTTGTCCATCCCGCGGGGCCCCAGGGTGGTGCGCACGGCCTCTGCAATCACCTGACAGGCATTGATGTTACTCACAAGCTGGGGGACCCCCTGAGAAGTGTCTGTGCCTTCCTTCAGCAGAATAACAGGTGTGGGCTGCAAGAGAGAGAACATCAAGAGTGTAAGTCCCACTCCTGAGAACCCACTCAATGACAGGTGTGTGGACTCACTAAACAGAGCCATAACAAGCCCAAATGACTAGTGGGCAGTGCCAGAGCTGGGTGGCACCAGTACCCTTCCCTAACTGGATCTCATTATAAACCACCCCATTATAAACCACCCCATTATAAACCATCCCATGGAGGATACCCCAATAGTCTTCATGGTTCTTTGGGACAGGGATTCCTCATCAGTGCAGAGAAACATTCATGACCAACCGCAACTTGTCTGATAAATGTGCTTTTCCCATCACAGCAGAAATCAATGTTAAAAAGGGGTTGTTTACGTTCCAAACACTTTTTTTCAGTTCAGTTGTTTTCAGATTGTTCACCAGAAATAATGACATTTTTCAATTACTTTCCATTTTCTATAGTTTTTCCGAAATTTAAGTTTAAAGTTTAATGTTCGTTTCTCTGGTGTTTCAGTCTGGCAGCTCAGTGATCCAGGAGCATCTGAACAGTTACCAGTTGCTACCGTTCCGTTGCTACAGTTCCGTTGCTACAGTTCCGTTGCTACAGTTCCGTTGCTACAGTTCCGTTGCTACAGTTCACAGCAGTATCTGTGTCAGAATATTAGTAACTATTGTATCAAATCAAACAGCTGCCTTTAATGAAACTCAGGGATTCTGCTCAGCAGGGACAAACACATGGATCAACAAAATGTATCAATTTAAAAACAGTTAAAGGAGACATTTAGTGTAGTATTAGTGCTTTATACTCATTTAAATAAAGAAAAATTGTGCTTAAAGTTGTTTCAGGCTGATTTATTGAATATTTCTGCAAAACCCCCTAATAATCCCTCCCTCCTCTTCCACTTCCTGCTCCCTGAATTCCCAGGATGTGCACTCAGCTCACTGCACTGTAGGACAGGAACCAATCAGCAGCTAGCAGGACCTGATAGGGAACTGAAGCCTGTCTGTGCTTGTGTGACTGCAGGGCTGTGATTGGCTGTCCCTCTCCTATTGTGCTTCTGGCAAACACAGACAGGGAGCAGAGAACATCTATAGGGAGCTCCAATAAAGGGGCTATTTTTAAAGATAATTTTTAGCACCATCTAAATGCAACACTTTATATTAGGGTTTTTTCATTTATCCTATATATCTACTTTAAAGAGTCGGCGACCTCCCCTCCAAGATCAGCTTTAGAAGGTGAAAAATGACACTTCACACTTCAATATTTGAAAAACGGTCACAAATAGAAAATAGAAAGAGATTGGAAAAAGTCTATTTCTGCTGCTCTATCTGAAACCAACTGAAATGAAAAAGTGTTTGAAGGTGACCATCCCCTTTGAATGGCTGATTTTCAATTGGTCTCCGTTTTCGGAATCAGCCGAATCGATCTGGCAGGCTGAACCGATTTAGAATCCTATTTTGCATATGCAAATTAGAGGCGGGAGGGAAGTTGTGTGACTTTTAATCACAAAACAAAGTAAAAAATGTTTCCCCTTCTCACCTCTAATTTGCATATGCAAATTAGGATTCAGTTAGGTATTCGGCCAAATCTTTCAATAAGGATTTAGGGGTTCGGCCGAAACCAAAATAGTGGATTCCGTGCATCCCTAATAGTTACTGCTACTTTTTATTACTCATCTTTCTATTCAGGTCTCTCTTATTCATATTCCAGTCTCTTATTCAAATCAGTGCTGGTTGTTAGGGGAATTTGGACCCTAGCAACCAGATTGCAGAAATTGCAAACTGGGGATATGCTGAATAAAGAGCTAAATAACTCAAAACAAACATATAATAAAAAATCAAAACCAATTGCAAATTGTCTCAGAATATCACTCTCTACATTATACTAACAGTTAATTTAAAGGTGAACAACCACTAAGGATGGTTCCCATTCCGAAATCAGAAGAACAGACTGAGGTACCAGGCCGATGCCACCCAGCGCTAGTGAAGCACCCAGGGTCTGACAAACTATACAGGTGATTGGCAGCAGCAGTACAAGGTCTGACACATAGACACTGGCACTGCCCAGCACATGACAATGTACAGAAGACTGGCACTGACTATACCCACAGTATGACAGACAATGAGGAGACTGGCACTGACTATACCCACAGTATGACAGACAATGAGGAGACTGGCACTGACTATACCCACAGTATGACAGACAATGAGGAGACTGGCACTGACTATACCCACAGTATGACAGACAATGAGGAGACTGGCACTTACTATACCCACAGTATGACAGACAATGAGGAGACTGGCACTGACTATACCCACAGTGTGACAGACAATGAGGAGACTGGGGCACTGACTATACCCACAGTATGACAGACAATGAGGAGACTGGCACTGACTATACCCACAGTATGACAGACAATGAGGAGACTGGCACCGACTATACCCACAGTATGACAGACAATGAGGAGACTGGCACTGACTATACCCACAGTGTGACAGACAATGAGGAGACTGGCACTGACTATACCCACAGTGTGACAGACAATGAGGAGACTGGCACTGACTATACCCACAGTGTGACAGACAATGAGGAGACTGGCACTGACTATACCCACAGTATGACAGACAATGAGGAGACTGGGGCACTGACTATACCCACAGTATGACAGACAATGAGGAGACTGGCACTGACTATACCCACAGTATGACAGACAATGAGGAGACTGGCACTGACTATACCCACAGTATGACAGACAATGAGGAGACTGGCACTGACTATACCCACAGTATGACAGACAATGAGGAGACTGGCACTGACTATACCCACAGTATGACAGACAATGAGGAGACTGGCACTGACTATACCCACAGTATGACAGACAATGAGGAGACTGGCACTGACTATACCCACAGTATGACAGACAATGAGGAGACTGGCACTGACTATACCCACAGTATGACAGACAATGAGGAGACTGGCACTGACTATACCCACAGTATGACAGACAATGAGGAGACTGGGGCACTGACTATACCCACAGTATGACAGACAATGAGGAGACTGGCACTGACTATACCCACAGTATGACAGACAATGAGGAGACTGGCACTGACTATACCCACAGTATGACAGACAATGAGGAGACTGGCACTGACTATACCCACAGTATGACAGACAATGAGGAGACTGGCACTGACTATACCCACAGTATGACAGACAATGAGGAGACTGGGGCACTGACTATACCCACAGTATGACAGACAATGAGGAGACTGGCACTGACTATACCCACAGTATGACAGACAATGAGGAGACTGGCACTGACTATACCCACAGTATGACAGACAATGAGGAGACTGGGGCACTGACTATACCCACAGTATGACAGACAATGAGGAGACTGGGCACTGACTATACCCACAGTATGACAGACAATGAGGAGACTGGCACTGACTATACCCACAGTATGACAGACAATGAGGAGACTGGCACTGACTATACCCACAGTATGACAGACAATGAGGAGACTGGCACTGCACTGACTATACCCACAGTATGACAGACAATGAGGAGACTGGCACTGACTATACCCACAGTATGACAGACAATGAGGAGACTGGCACTGACTATACCCACAGTATGACAGACAATGAGGAGACTGGCACTGACTATACCCACAGTATGACAGACAATGAGGAGACTGGCACTGACTATACCCACAGTATGACAGACAATGAGGAGACTGGCACTGACTATACCCACAGTATGACAGACAATGAGGAGACTGGGGCACTGACTATACCCACAGTATGACAGACAATGAGGAGACTGGCACTGACTATACCCACAGTATGACAGACAATGAGGAGACTGGGGCACTGACTATACCCACAGTATGACAGACAATGAGGAGACTGGCACTGACTATACCCACAGTATGACAGACAATGAGGAGACTGGCACTGACTATACCCACAGTATGACAGACAATGAGGAGACTGGCACTGACTATACCCACAGTATGACAGACAATGAGGAGACTGGGGCACTGACTATACCCACAGTATGACAGACAATGAGGAGACTGGCACTGACTATACCCACAGTATGACAGACAATGAGGAGACTGGGGCACTGACTATACCCACAGTATGACAGACAAGGAGACTGGGGCCCAGCAGGGTGTGACAGACCAGAGAGATAACGGAGAGGCGTGGCTAGTCAGGCCGAGACTCAGTTCAGGCGCTGCGGGTTTGTGTGGCCCCGGATCCCCGACAAGTGACCGCTGTGGAGACGCAGATTTCCTCGGAGAGGCACCGGCCACAGAGTGCGAGACAAGGCCGGGCGGATGGCGGAGGATGGAAGCGGATTGTGCACTCACCATCATCTTGCTGAGCGGCGCCGGATACGAATTCAGAGAAATCTGGTGCTGCTGTTCCCACAATGCACCGGGAAGACTTTGCGGAAGTTTCGGCAGACAACTATCAACGGTCAAGGGGCGTGTCTACAAGCTGTCGCCTTGACAACGCACCTCGCCCAGCTCAGTCAACCATTTTGGCGGTTGGATTATACCCAACTCACCTGAAGTAATATTATTAGTGTTGTGGCTTTATAGTGGGTGCATCCTCAGGAAATGCCTGCCCTACAGGTGGAACATAAATTTTTTGCTGAGTCCGTCATGTTTGTACACCCAAGCGAATATTCCGCTTCACCGCCGCCATATTGGTACACCCAATCCCTTTCGTACAAAAGCCTCTGTCATTGGTCGCACTATGTACTACTATGTGTGTGGGATAGAACTAACAGCAGCTATCATAAATCTGATAGATTATACGATCTCTCTGCATTATCCTGTACTGTGGGCGATATAGCCTGAGGTTCCATGTCACTGGCGCTGGGAGAACACATTCCCTTTAGGACAAAAAAGAAATAGTTGAATCTGTGCAGTTGGTCAGTTTTAAAGTCTTTTATCACGTGCTTGAACATTTTTTGCATGTGGCAAATGCAAATGGACTGTGACCACCCCCCTGGGCTTTATCCAGTGGAACTTCCCCTCCTTTCAGAGGATGTGTGAGGGTTATACCATTCGTTGCTATGGAGGGAATCAATGGGCCTGCCTATCTTTCCAGCTTGGTGGCTAAAGACTGCACGCACACTTGGTGCTGGGATTCCTGTCTATTAGGCGGAATTTGGTAATTGGTGCGCAATGGGACGCGGAGCCAATGAGAGCCGTTGATGTGTACCAATAGGACGAGAGCGTGGGCGGGGCGCTGCATTGGCAGACATGCAAGGTGGTGTGTTCCGGAGCTGCCAGCTGTTCCTTATACTGGTGCTGCTGTTGTGCCCGTCCCGGCCAGTCTGGGGTAAGTGTAACGGCATTCCCCTCACTCACTGCTCACTAGTTACTAGTTGTGCCCATACACAGCTACTAGTGATATTCATGTGTCTGTATGAGATGTGATACAGGCTTCTCTCTCTTACTCTCTCTGCTGATGTACTACATCTCCCATGATCCTCTGTGCAGCAGTGCATGTGATACAGGCTTCACTCTCTTACTCTCTGGCTGCTGCTGATGTACTACATCTCCCATGATTCTCTGTGCAGCAGTGCATGTGATACAGGCTTCACTCTCTTACTCTCTGGCTGCTGCTGAACTACATCTCCCATGATCCTCTGTGCAGCAGTGCATGTGATACAGGCTTCACTCTCTTACTCTCTGGCTGCTGCTGTACTACATCTCCCATGATCCTCTGTGTAGCAGTGCATGTGATACAGGCTTCTCTCTCTTACTCTCTCTGCTGATGTACTACATCTCCCATGATCCTCTGTGCAGCAGTGCATGTGTTACAGGCTTCTCTCTCTTACTCTCTGGCTGCTGCTGAACTACATCTTCCATGATCCTCTGTGCAGCAGTGCATGTGATACAGGCTTCACTCTCTTACTCTCTGGCTGCTGCTGGACTACATCTCCCATGATTCTCTGTGCAGCAGTGTATGTGATACATGCTTCTCTCTCTTACTCTCTGGCTGCTGATGTACTACATCTCCCATGATCCTCTGTGCAGCAGTGCATGTGATACAGGCTTCACTCTCTTACTCTCTCTCTGCTGCTGAACTACATCTCCGCTGCTGGACTACATCTCCCATGATCCTCTGTGCAGCAGTGTATGTGATACAGGCTTCTCTCTCTTACTCTCTGGCTGCTGATGTACTACATCTCCCATGATCCTCTGTGCAGCAGTAACTGTAGGACTGAAGGATCCCCCATTGTCTGAGTGTTGCTTTTATACTATAAGTAATATTGTAGCACAGACCTTCCCCATAGGGACACACTGCAACCTGTGCTGAGCCTCCTACACAATTACTGGTCCCTGCAGGGGCCACATTCTGCACTGGAACTTTGCCAGTTACCCACCCACACTTTGTGTTATTGTGTCTGACAGAGTCTGTCCCAGGACAAACAACACAAGGAGCCCAATCTTAGGGCTATTAGAAGTCATTCACTTGTTCCTTAGGGGCCACTAAGGGTGAGCATTTGGCTAGCTAAACTAAACCAATACATATTCACTTTAGAAGGACCTAAAAGATATTCTCCCTCCCGGCTGCTAAGCCCTATAAGGTGCCAGCCCTCCCTGTGTTCTGTTGCCCAGACAGTGGCACTGCCCCCTGTTCATGTAGTAGCCATTGTAACCAGCAGGTCTGGACTGAGAATTAAAATAGGCCCTGGCATTTCAGGTACCCAGAGGCCCAATCAGCCACTAAATACAGACTGTCTATGGCACCTTATAGCAGCCCCTCTATCATTTGCCAGAACCCACAGATTGCCAGTCCGGGCCTGTAACCAGTCATTACTGTGTGTGTTGTGCAGGTCTCCAGTACAAACAATATTTGCATTTCCAAGTGCTGAGCCCTGGGGACATCCAGTACATCTTCACAACCACCCCAGCCAAGGATTTCGGGGGTATCTTCGTAAGTATATATTTTAAGTATATATTTATCTTATGTTTCACGTTATTGTATTCGTAGATTGGATGCTGTCCTGATATTCATCATCATCATCATCATCATCATTTACTTATATAGCGCTGTCAAGATACGCAGTGCTTTACTGCAGTTATAGCAAACAGGGAATAAATGGTGGATAACAAACAAGGATTACAGAGTACAATAGGGTTAGAAGGACCTAGAGATAAGAGTTTACAAACTAAAAGGTTAGGGTACAATATTGCAATTTGCAATATTCATTTCTTGTCTATTGCAAAATTAAATCAAATGTTTAAACACATATTTATCCTTCCCTGTATCACTCCGTGACAACGACAGAATCATTTGGACAAAGGGTAAGGGCTCTTACTCACTGGCGTTTTGACCTGCGCTCCCCTGCGTTCCGTTTTTTGACGTTCAGCCGCAGGGGAGTGCAGGAATAGACGCAAGTCATTATTTCAAATGGGGCTGTACTCACTCAGGCGCGTGTAGGCGCCGAACGCAGGAAAAATGCAGCATGTTGCGTCTGAACCTGCGTTCGGCGCCTACACGCGCCTGAGTGAGTACAGCCCCATTTCAAATAATGACTTGCGTCTATTCCTGCGCTCCCCTGCGGCTGAACGCCAAAAAACGGAGCGCAGGTTAAAACGCCAGTGAGTAAGAGCCCTTATACTTGCAGAAAATGAATCTTATTCAAGCTCAGCTGCTCTGAATGTAAATCAATCCTGACATGTTACAGCTGTGTGTGTGTTTCCTTTATACAGAACCAGAGATATGACCAGATCCACTTGGTTCCTGCTGACCCACTCGAGGCCTGCGGAGAGCTGAATAATGGGGCTTTCATCCAGGGGGAGATCGCACTGGTGGAGAGAGGGTGAGGCGTATTGGGATCTGTTAGGAATTGATAGGATCTGCTGTGGTGCTTATGCACTCATTTATTGATGGATATTAAGGCTGATATTAGCTGATCACTGGGAAATTACAGGGGTAATTCTGTGTCTGACCGTGGGAAGGAGAGCAGCCCAGTTTGAAGTACACAGAATCCATGCTCTGTACCAGGATAAGTACTGGGGAGAAATTAAATAATAAAAAATCCATGTGGATAAATGTGCTGTGTGCAACACATGTCTTTGTACATTCCAGTAACACATGGATATTTATATATTTTACATTTGAGGATGACTTTGCTCTCAGGGGATATATAACATTCTTTGTTACCCAACAGGGGCTGCTCCTTCTTGTCCAAGACGCGGGTGATTCAGGAGCACGGGGGCCTGGCTGTGATTATTGCAGACAATGCTGCGGACAATGACAGCCGTTATGTAGATATGATCAACGACAACAGCGGCAGAACAGCGGATATCCCAGCACTCTTCCTGCTCGGCAGAGACGGGTGGGTACATACGGGGTCCTTTATGGGTGCTATGATATCCAAGATTAATACAGGCATCCAGAAATGTAAACATATCACATAGCATTATCACATAGCAATATCACATAGCAATATCACATAGCAATATCACATAGCAATATCACTTAGCAATATCACAAGGGTGGTGAGGGGCAGGATGATAATGACAGCACCAGGTCTGGACTGAGAATTAAAATAGGCCCTGGCATTTCCGGAACACAGATGCCCAATCAGCCCACACAGAGGCCCAAACAGTCCCCACCAGCCCACTAAATACTGACTTTCTATGGGACCTTATAGCAGCCCCTCTGGTAATTGCCAGAACCCACAGATTGCCAGTCCGGGCCTGGACAGCACTGCAGGCTGCTTTGCCCGGTGACTCTAATGCTGGCAATGGCATGTGTAGGAGATAGCGAAATAAATTCTGGCCTGAGTTAAACCACCCCTAACATTAGCAAAGTCCCAGCAGTGGCTCTTGTTCTTACACTCCGCAAGCCACCCCTATGCTGCACCTACTCCACTGTCTATAAACCTGGAACTCAATGAACCAGGCAGGTGTCCCTTGTATGGACCAGGCTTAAAGGAACAGTTCAGTGTAAAAATAAAAACTGGGTAAATAGACAGGTTGTGCAAAATAAAAAAATGTATCTAATATAGTTAGTAAGCCAAAAATGTAATGTATAAAGGCTGGAGTGACTGGATGTGTAACATAATAGCCAGAACACTACTTCCTGCTTTTCAGCTCTCTAACTCTGAGTTAGTCAGTGACTATAAGGGGGCCTACATGGGACATAAATGTTCAGTGAGTTTGTAATTGATCCTCAGCATTCAGCTCAGATTCAAAAGCAACAGTTATTTCCCATGTGGCTCCCCTCAAGTTACTGATTGGTTACCTGAAAAGCAGGAAGTATTGTTCTGTTATATTACATTTTTGCCTAACTAACTATATTAGATACATTTTTTTGAGCATTCTATCTACTATCTAGTTTTTATTTTTATACTGAACAATTCATTTAAGGTGGCAGGTGCTACACTGGGGTCACAGAAAAGGGTTTTCTCTTTTTATTTATTAGAACTTCTCCTCCTTTCTCTTTTGTGCAGGTACATGATCCAGCGTTCCCTGGAGCAGCACGGACTTCCCTGGGCCATCATCTCCATCCCAGTGAACATCAGCAGCATTCCAACTTTTGAGCTCAAACAGCCGCCTTGGACCTACTGGTAGTGTCTCCCCCAGCAGCAGGATCACAGCCATATTACTGTGAGTGCAGCAGGAGAGGTGTAGAGCCAGTAGCACTGAGCAGCAGGATGATTTCTCCTTGTATTTCTGCAGCCCTTGCTTAGTCTTCCTCAGAAAATGCACATTATATCCAGTGTAGGGTCCATGTGACCGTGTGTGTTAAAGTCTGGGGCTAGCGGCATTGGAGTCTCTCACACTAACCAGATTTTACAATTACTCAGGGGTAACCATCCTTTAGTACTCAAGCTGTCTTGGAACTGAAACCTCCAGAAGTCCCTGACAGCTGAAGAACCGAAGTAGCTGATTGGAGCATTAATACAGGCTTGTGAATCCCTAGTCTAATGATACTCACCAGGTCACCCCTTTAACCAGGGCAAATCTCAATTAAATAGATCTCTGTAGCACTTGTGTTTTATAAATAACCCAAGGGAGAGGGTTAATATGGCCTTTTTAGCCAAAACCTATTTAAATATATTTTTCCTGTTTCCTGTCTGAACCCAGACTTATAAACATTCCACCTTTCTGGGCACAAAGCACAAGTTTCTCTTGGATCCTGAGGGGAAAAAGTTCTGCTCAACTCTGAAGTTGTGCTTAAGGCGGGGATGTGGTCTCTTCTAAAATGAAATGAATATGGTTTGTGACGGGGGGTCGCAGGGAGAAGCTTTTTTAAATTAACCCATTGGCTGCCAGAATTACAAATGTGAGCACTAAGTATAATACATTTTACCAGAGGCGACATATTCCCTGTAAGGAAAGGCTTTCGCAGGGTGGGGTTGTATTTTTTTTTGAATGTGTCGCTTGTCTAAAAGTTTGTTATACTTGGAAAGTCTGGATTTCTATTGAAATAAAACACTGTGCCTCCCATGTTGGTTATTTCATGTTGATTATTTCATGTGCAGCATATCCCCCGGTCTCTTGTTACCTGTTAAGCAGCAGCTGTATATGTAATGTATTACGCCCATATAGTGTCAGCCACTGCTTGAAATGCGTGTGGGTTTATACCCCGAAACTGCCAGAGAAATGTATTGGGTCCTGGAATTCTTGTTCTGAGAAATGCTGACCTGCAGGACTGGTAAAATCTCATCCCCTCGCTGGAACAAGATCCTTTCCTACCCGGTGTGCCAGCCTCCAGTAGTCTGATCTGCCTGTGCACAGTCACAAAGAGACTTCAGAAACAAATTGCAAAATACTAATTTATTGCAAAGTTGGAAACAGGCACAAATATTTGCATTTCATGTGTTCCGTGGCAGGAATAAGTGTGCACAGCTCTACTACACCCTGGAACACGATACTAAAGGGGAAAGTCTCCCATAACGTCAGTATAATGTAAATCCAGGTTTGCAGTTGGTCATCATTTATTTTTGGTGATTTTTACATTATTTGCATTTTTGTACTGACTTTATCCAAGGTACAAAATGCCAACGATCGGTGACTCGCAGCAATAACAAATCTTTATATTGTATGAATGACACTCAGCAGTCTGGTATAACCCAAAGCACTGGTTTATTGCCTCCAAAGCCTGAGATCTAAAGTGTTACATAAGCATGAATGTGTGTGAGCATTCTAATTGCAAAATGAAGACCAACTGCAAAATTCTTAAGAATATTTTGCTTTAAAATATATTGTGAAGGTGAAAAATTGTAAGGTGAACTTCCCCTTTATGGATTGTTCAGTTTAGAGGCCGGAATAGCCAATGAGCATCTGCATAACATTTATTATTAGCACCATTGCTCCACTGTACCCCAAACCCCTTTTGTGCATCGTTGTTCTCTCCAAGCCCTAAGAATAAGAAGCAAGGACCTTAAGCCTAGCCCTGTAATAGTGTATTGGCCAAGCTCCCATAAAGCTGTAACTCATAAGAACCAATCAGCAGTTAATTTGACTGGTTGCTATGGGTTGGTGAACCAAGCAACTGTGAATAGTGTCGGTCTATACAGAATATTGAATGATAGATCTAATGACTTTGCCGTGAGTTCTTATTTAACCATTACAGTTCAGGGAAGCCATTGTGGCTGTCTCAGGGCCGGCCCCATAGGAATGATCAGTTCTTCTTATCATTCGACTCATAGTTTGACACCTCTATCAGATTGTGGTCAGGGTCCCGCAAATAAACCGATGTGATCTCTCCAACAGCACCTGTCCGGCTCACCGGCCCCTCTTCTATAGGCACCCCGCACACCTGGAACATGAAATACATTTTATTACTTTGCTCTGTGCAACAAGAAGCCGGGACCTTCCTTTCCTAGACAAAGAGACCCTCCTAATGGCTAATTCTTCTTCTTCCTTGGCCCTACACAGCGTGTTTTTAATGGTTTATACCCGGAGAAGACTGTTAAGAGGGTTGCACCCGGAGGAGGCTGTTAGAGGGTTGCACCCGGAGGAGGCTGTTAGAGGGTTGCACCCGGAGGAGGCTGTTAGAGGGTTGCACCCGGAGGAGGCTGTTAGAGGGTTGCACCCGGAGGAGGCTGTTAGAGGGTTGCACCCGGAGGAGGCTGTGAGGCTGTTAGAGGGTTGCACCCGGAGGAGGCTGTTAGAGGGTTGCACCCGGAGGAGGCTGTTAGAGGGTTGCACCCGGAGGAGGCTGTTAGAGGGTTGCACCCGGAGGAGGCTGTTAGAGGGTTGCACCCGGAGGAGGCTGTTAAGAGGGTTGCACCCGGAGGAGGCTGTTAAGAGGGTTGCACCCGGAGGAGGCTGTTAAGAGGGTTGCACCCGGAGGAGGCTGTTAAGAGGGTTGCACCCGGAGGAGGCTGTTAAGAGGGTTGCACCCGGAGGAGACTGTTAGAGGGTTGCACCCGGAGGAGACTGTTAGAGGGTTGCACCCGGAGGAGACTGTTAGAGGGTTGCACCCGGAGGAGACTGCTAGAGAGTGATAGTTAGGGAAGTATTCACATTAGTATTGATGATTAGTAGAAGTAAGGCGTTACCTTTAGGTGTTGCACCACAGTGGTGAGTGGAGTCTCAGTGATCAGACACAGGTCAGCAGATCCCGGGGTGGGGAGAGAGGCTTTCGGTTCAAACTCTTTCCCAGTCTCATGCAGATTAATCTTTTGTATTCCAAAGCTCAGAGCCTTCCTGCCTCCCTGAAATCATACAATGTATTCCATTATTATATGCCCAGCCTGTGTCACTGTATCTGTTTGACTATTCCCATTAACCCCCCCAAAATAAACGAGTCTCAGACAGCTTGTATAGCGCCTCCACTTGGCTATAAGTACAACTGCACATCTCACTTGTCATACTGGGAATTGGGCTAATGGGAGGGGTACCTTGAAGGTTGTGGCTTCCATGCCCAGCACCTTAGTGTAGAACTTGATGGTTTTGTCCAAGTTACGCACGGTCAGTACCAGGTGGTCCAGCCGTTGGATGCGGAAGGGGGGCCGGGAGTCGGAAAGACAGCGAATCAGGTGTGAGGGGACCTGTAGTATAAAGGAAACATCAATGTGCAATAAATCTCCTATGTATAGTAACATGAATAGATGGTTGGGGGTTGAGTTTTACCAATATAAGCATTTTTCCAACCAGTTCAAATATAATTATCTAATATAATTACTATTATAGTTCATATATTTATTCCCAGAGCAGCTTGTTGTAGATCAGGTTTGTCCAGCAGGGGGCCCTCCAGATATCATCAGTCACAGAAGCCTGGAGTGCAGGTGCAAATGGGATCAGTATTTATAAGATTTATTAGAGTGTGTGCGAGTGTGAGTGGACACTCAGTACCTGGGCTGTGTGTGTATCATCATTATTTATTTATATAGCGCCTACAAGATACGCAGTGCTTTACCTTAGTTATAACAATCAGGGAATACATGTTGGATAACAAACAAGGGTTACAGATACAATAGGATTAGAGGGCCCTACAAATTAGAGTTTACAAACTAAAGGTTAGGATACAATTGAAGAAAAACTGGCACTCAGAGCTCAATGCATGCGGGCAAAGCCCTGTGTGTTTATTACAATGTAACATTTCGGGGGCGGGCCCCTTCGTCTGACGAAGGGGCCCGCCCCCGAAACGTTACATTGTAATAAACACGCAGGGCTTTGCCCGCATGCATTGAGCTCTGAGTGCCAGTTTTTCTTCTATTATGCTGACTACAATTGGGGTTACCGATCCCTTCTGACTGTGCACCGGGCCAACTTATGCTGGAGAGGCCAGGGTGTGCTGGTGGGTTCTGGAAATAGGATACAATTGAGACATTAGGATTTTAGAAACTATATTGTGATTTTTGATACAGCAATGATTGATTAATTAAGGTACATTGAATAAGATATATATATATATATGTGAGTGGATACTCAGTACCTGGGCTGTGTATATATATATATATGTGAGTGGACACTCAGTACCTGGGCTGTATATATATATGTGAGTGGACACTCAGTACCTGGGCTGTGTATATATATATATATGTGAGTGGACACTCAGTACCTGGGCTGTACATATATATGTGAGAGGATACTCAGTACAATATATATATGTGAGTGGACACTCAGTACCTGGGCACGGCGGGAGAGCAGGCGGCAGAGAGGTAACATATCTGCAGTGGGAGCTGCTGGTTCTGGACTGAATGAGACACAAAGGTGATTTCCTTGCTGCACTTCCTGATGGGAAGGGGGCGGTGCTTCAGGGAGGGTGGAGCTTTGGCAACTTTTAGTAACTACTTGTTAACTCCTTCAGTGCCTCACACGGATAGTGTGTCTGTCCCAGGTACAAGCCAAGGCTCCCAGATCCTGTAATGAATGAAGGGGACATGTAACACACACCGGCTGCTGTACTGACTGTACTCACTCCACTCTGCACTCACTCCACTCTGCACTCACTCCACTCTGACTGTACTCACTCCACTCTGCACTCACTCCACTCTGACTGTACTCACTCCACTCTGACTGCACTCACTCCACTCGGCACTCTGACTGTACTCACTCCACTCTGACTGCACTCACTCACTGAAAGGGAAAAGCAATCAGAGCAGCCCCTGCCAGTAATATATCTGATTTGAGTGCAGGTTAATGTTAGACTAGTAGAGCACTGGGTACACTGTTTCCGGCTCTTATTCCCACCTCATTTACCAGCACAGGCGCTACATGTAGCAACCAATCAGCAAAGCAGCTTTAAATAATGAGAACACAGTTCTGATTGGTTGTTATGGGTAACTGCTTTGGTGACTTTTGATATCCATTGTGGTATCACTCCTGTATCACTAGAGCAACCCCTGTACATTGTGCTTGTCCAGAACAGAACTGGAAAACAATAACAGGCCTGGGAACAAAATTTGTGTCTCTAAATCAGATTAAATGAAATCTTGCACCTGGCTGTTACGGTTTTAGTTATAGTGATCTGGTTCCTTTGCCTGTTACTAGTACAGTGCTGTGTATTCCCTCACTCTTTGTTTCTCCAGTACAGCACTGTGTGTCGTTACCTGTTATTAATAATAATAATACCAGCATTCATGGGGCCCCCACTGATTAGCCTCTGTCACCTGGCCCCAGCTGGTGGATCCTGCCAATAAGTAGAATGGGCTCCCAATAAAAAATTAAATTTCCCTATGTATAAATTAGGGATGCACCAAATCCACTATTTTGGATTCGGCCGAACCCCCGAATCCTTTGCGAAAGATTCGGCCGAATACCGAACCGAAACCTAATATGCATATGCGAATTTGGGCTGGGAAGGGGGAAACATTTTTTACTTCCTTGTTTTCTGACAAAAAGTCACGCGATTTCCCTCCCCACCCCAAATTTGCATATGCAGATTCGGTTTGGCTAGGCAGAAGGATTCGGCAGAATCCTGCTGAAAAAGGCTGAATCCTGGATTCGGTGCATCCCTAGTATAAATAGGCATGTGCCATTGTGCCAAACGCTCCCACAATCCATTCAAACCCCATCCTTATATACCCTCCAAACACTGTTGCACCTCGTAGTACCCCCTTTTCCATGGGGCCTCTGACTTTATAGTGTGAGAGCAAGGGGGGCACTTCTGAGACCATTGAATTGCCACCTGGCCAGTATTTTCCCGGCCTCTTAAAAATGATGCTTGGTGCAAATATTTATTATTGTTATTATTGTTATTATTATTATAATTATTATTATTATTAATAGTGAAAAATTAAAAAAAAAAAAAAAATAGGAAGGCTGGTATTATTTTCAAGACAAGATTGAGACTCTAATAGGACAGTGATTATAGAGAGCACAAAAGCTATTTATTATAAAGGATACTGGCCAGGAACTGTATCACTAGTTATTCGACAATAGCCGTGAGCAGCAGATACAGGGTTAAGAAACTCGTACAAGAGCAGGGCGTCAAGGTTCTCTGACACAACAGAACCACTGGCCATTGTCAGCAGCAGCAGTGATAGGATGCCGTGTAAAATACTGCAACTTAATCCAAAGACATCATCCAGTGACATCATAGCACCTCACGTGTAATCACTTCGCTTCTTTTATAGAACTCACACAATTCCTTCATTGGGCCTGGGACAGGAAAGTTCTACAGATTTTACAGTGGAAAATCGCAACATTTGTTTTATTTGTGCAAATAAATTGACTTACAGCATATAGTAATTGTCACGGTTGGCACCCTAAATTCAGAACCAATGCTAAGCACCCTGTTCTCGGCTCTTGCTTCTGCCTTTAACAGCCGCCTTTCACCTCAGGAGCAGCCCTCGGCTAATCGGATTAAGAGAGGTGCAAATCGAAGGGTTCTGAACGAGCAGAGGGGCACAACGGTAAAGCAGAAGTTTTTCGGGCAGAAGGTCGCAGTACAAGGCGTAGACAGAAAGCGAAGTCAGAACAGGCGGGGTCAGGGCAGGCAGAGTGCAAGCGGAGTGAAACAGGCAAGGGTCAATCAGACGGGATACGGAATAGAGGAGTCGGTTATAGGCAGGGTCAGGATTTCAGAAGCAGGCAGGGGTCACAACAGGTAGTCAAATCACAGAAAATCAGAAGCTTTAATAGCACAGAAGCACCAGGAACTCACTGGGCGATAACCTATAAAGGCCAATGATAAAATATTTTTACGCCTTTAAATACTTTTAAACTTCGCGCCACTGTCAGGCCCGGATTTGTGGGAAGGCCATCTAGGCCCGGGCCTAGGGTGGCAGGATTTTAGGGGGGCGGCATGCTGTCCAACCACACCCACATTGGTTCAAAAACACTGGGGATGCACTGGAGATACATTCAATTTTTTAAATTTCGCTTGTGTCAATCCCTATTGTTCCTGTCCTCCTGGAGGGGACAGGGGCGACGAACGGTAGTGGGCCTAGGGGCGCCCATTATGTAAATCCGGCCCTGGCCACTGTGCGCTGAGGTCATCACGCCAGCATACATGCGCCAATAAACAAGGAAGTAGCGCGCCACACGCGCCTTAACAAACAATACTTTGCGACCCAGAGAGCGTCCTTGCAGACACTGCATCATGTGACAGTTTGAATTGTGTGGGGAGGAGCCCAATTGTGTGGGGAGGAGCCCACCCCTTAGTGACGTAGTTGAAGCAGCCCAGCTTGTGGAAGTATTAGCACAAGTCGGTGAGAATGTAAGACAGCTGGCATACAATGGCAATTATAAGAGACTGAAAATATTTTCAGGTGTGGAACCCACTCCCCCAGGTGAAGAGACCTTTGAGGTCTGGAGAGATTCTGCTTTGGCCACAGTTGCTGATTGGTCTGGGTCTGGACCTGCTTTGTGTCACAAGACCCAAGAGAGTTTGCGAGGGCCTGTACTGGACCTCATTAAGCTACACATAGAGGTGTGCCTGCAAGGCGGATTTTAATCCATCGATCAAACGATTTTCCTTCAATCAAAAATTGCTTAGAAAGCTTATAGGGGACCTTCCCCATAGGCTAACATTGGTGCTCGGTAGGTTTTAGGTGGCGAAGTAGGTGGTCGAAGTTTTTTTTAAAGAGACAGTACTTCGACTAGCAAATGTTCGAATAGTCGAACGATTTTTTTGTTCGAACCACTCGTTTCGAAGTCGAAGTAGCCAAAAAAAAAAACCACTTCGAAATTCAACATTTTTTTCCTTCTAATCCTTCACTCGAGCTAAATAAATGTGCCCCTAGGAGAATGATGTAATTTGCCATTTCTAATTCATTGAGTGTTTTATGTATATTAAAGGGGCATATTTATCAAGGGTCGAAGTTCGAAGTTAAAAAAAACTTCGAACCTCGAATTCAAAAAGACCAACCAAATAGAGGTCAAAGGTTTTTGGGGGTCGAAGTGGTCCGTATTCAGCCTACTTCGAATCGTACGATCAAAGGAATAACGCCTTCGATCTACTTCAAGTTCAAAGTTTTTCCACCAAAAAACTTCGATCTCTCAAACTCAACCAATTGCCTCCATATAGGTTCTAGGAGGCGCCCCTAGGCTAAAACAGCACTTCGGCAGCTTTTAGGTGGCGAATGGTCGAAGGCGAAGTTTTAAAGAGACAATACATGATAAATTTCGATATTCGAATTTCGAAGTTTTTTTCAACTTCAAATCGAAGTTGGACTATTCCCTAGTGGAAGTACACAAAAAACAGCTTGAAATTCTGTTTTTAACTTCAAAAATTTACCTCGGCCTTTGATAAATCTGCCCCATAGTGTTCTATGTCTATAACATATATAGGTGTTAGACTTTTTGATCACTATTTGGGTGTATAAATATGGCACCTTTGAGAGAGATTTAGGTGTACCAATATGGTACCTGTGACCTTATGGATGAGGTCTCTGTTTGCACAATATATACTTTCAATTTTGATTGTTTTTTTTATCTAGCAATTTGATTAGTTAATTGGATAATTGAAGATGTTCTTTGATTGGTGCACATATGTTTAAGTATTGTGTATAGATAGTCTTTGTAACAAGAAACGCGTAAGGCTGCATATGAGGACATCAAACTTTTTCTACTCTATTTTATTCGCTTGGTGGAATTTATGCCTTTATTTTGAGTGCCTACTACACATGTTTTTCGGTTGATCCACTCCCTTTGCCGAGGGCTCAGAGCGGTGATCCATTTATCCCTTTTTTATTGCCTCTGTCCCTGGGAAACAAAGTATAGCCGCTGATATTAACGGCCCAGTCATGTGACTCATTCAGCCATGTTTCGGCCACAGCAATCACATCATATTTTCCCTCCAGCACCAGCACCTCCCTATCCTTAACAGTAACCCCCAACCAAATCTCCTCCCGATTTTCCCTTCCTTTGCCCAATATCTCATCTAAGCTGTTTTCCACTGAATCTTTTACTGAACCCTTCTCCCCACGCCTAGTTTAAAATCTCCTCCAACCCTCTAGCCATCTTCTCCCCCAAAACAGCTGCACCATCATCATTGAGGTGCAGCCCATCCCTAGCAAAGAGCCTGTAGCCGACTGAGAAATCAGCCCAGTTCTCCAAAAACCCAAAGGCCTCCTCCCTACACCAATCTCTCAGCCTCGCATTAATCTCCCTACGCTCCCGCTGTCTTCTAAAGGAGGCCATAGACATAACAATTACTATCTTTCTTGCAAAAGATGTCTCCAGGAAAGATCATTTATTTCAATACACACGTATAGAGCTGAATCATCAGATATACAGAGAGAAACAATAGAATTCTACCTGTATCTGACGATTCAGCACCAACAATGGCCAATGTTTGGGTCCCTTCAAAATCCTGCCTTTCCTTCCTTGCACTCCCCCCAATACCCGTATTAGAGACACTGCCCCCAGGTGCTCTGAGAGTCAGTCTGCTCCATACATTCCAGGTCAGAGTTTTCCTCCCCAGTATCTTCAGCCATAATGGCAAATCTGTTGTTTTGGACAATCTATCGTCCAGCCCCCCTATCCTCTCCCCTACTTCCCCTCGTAACTATCACAAACCTTCCTCCCTCATTAGCTTTCACTGCCCCTTCTCCTCCCCCCACTACAGTGGCCCCTGCCAGTGGTTGCTCTGTGACTCTCCTTTCCTCCCCCACGTTTGCCTCTGCAAGTTCCCCCCTTAGAGTCTGCAGTTCAGATTCCAAGATGAAAACCCATCTCTCACATGTAAATACTGCTCCAACACCACATACATGTGCCACACACTGAGTGATACCAGCAAACCCACTTGCACTCATATTTACACTGGTACTTATAGTCTCCCAAATGCAATTCCTCACAAACGCCTTTTTAGTTTTAAATGCCTTAACGCTGCGTAACACTTAATTCACGTGCAACACTAGATCACATGCAACTGTCACTTTGCAGCTCCCACACTCGCTGTGCAGACAGAAACTTTTTCTCCAAAACCAAAACTGTTTCTCCAAAATGTTGTTTAATTTCCATTTTTTGTTTTACGGGGTGTTGGTGTTTGGCCTGACATGGGCTAATTATTGTTCCTGAGAGGAGCAGGCAGTGCAGAGATGAAAGTGCCTGTGTGGTACTGAGCTTGGCCGTATTGGGCTGGAGGGAGGAGGGCATGACATAAATAAGGAATCTAGTTGCACAACAGCTGGTGGGATCTACAAATCAAGCAAAATCATTCTGGACAAACAGAAATCCTAAGAGCGGTCTATTGCTGCACCCCCCCCCAGGCTGCAGACAAGGGTTACGGTTGGGCAGTGACATGCAGACCAGCATAGAGGGGTCACTTGGCATACAGTATAGGGCTGGAGTCGTAGAGAAGTAGATGAGGTCCCCCCACAAGCTGGGGCAAATGGAACATTCCAAGTGCAACACAACAAATGACAGATAATGAGTGTTTTCCGCCGGCACCTGGCTCTGACCAATCAGAATACTCGGACTGGGAACGGCTCAAGTGACAAGAAATGGCAGTTGCAGAGGGTGGAACAGTTTGGTTTGGTCTATTGTATGTAGATGTGAATGGACGCGGCGGAAAGGGACGGAGACAAAGTTCTCATTTCACACGTCCGTCATCTCATCCTCCAGCTCTGCATCCTCTGGTTCCCCTTCCAGCTCAGCGTCATCCTCCTCCTCCTCTTCTTCTTCCTCGGATGTGATGTCGGGCTCATCAGCTTGTGCTAGGCACTTGGGGCAGGAACACATGAATAGGTAGTTCTCCCTGGGCAGAGACACAACAGGACACGGTTACTGGGCAGAGAGACAGCAGGACAGGGTCATTGGGCAGAGAGACAGCAGGACAGGGTCATTGGGCAGAGAGACAGCAGGACATGGGTTACTGAGCAGAGAGACAGCAGGACAGGGTCATTGGGCAGAGAGACAGCAGGACAGGGTTACTGAGCAGAGAGACAGCAGGACACGGTTACTGAGCAGAGAGACAGCAGGACACGGTTACTGAGCAGAGAGACAACAGGACAGGGTCATTGGGCAGAGAGACAGCAGGACAGGGTCATTGGGCAGAGAGACAGCAGGACAGGGTCATTGGGCAGAGAGACAGCAGGACAGGGTTACTGAGCAGAGAGACAGCAGGACATGGGTTACTGAGCAGAGAGACAGCAGGACATGGGTTACTGAACAGAGAGACAACAGGACAGGGTTACTGAGCAGAGTGACAGCAGGACAGTTTTACTGAGCAGAGAGACAGCAAGACAGGGTTACTGGGCAGAGAGACAGCAGGACAGGGTTACTGAGCAGAGAGACAGCAGGACAGGGTCATTGGGCAGAGTGACAGCAGGACAGTTTTACTGAGCAGAGAGACAGCAGGACAGGGTCATTGGGCAGAGTGACAGCAGGACAGTTTTACTGAGCAGAGAGACAGCAGGACAGGGTTACTGGGCAGAGAGACAGCAGGACAGGGTCATTGGGCAGAGAGACAGCAGGGTCTATAGACTGTATATCTCTAATGATGAGACTGTGGTACCTGAGAATCTTTTGGCGGCTGTGTCGGCTGCGGTCCCTCTGGCAACAGTCTAAATAACTAATGCAGATTTCCTAGAGAGAAGCAACAGCCATATAATGGTATTGTACTGGCACAATAGAATATGAAATATACATTATAAATAAATAAAGCCCAGTGAGGGGCTCCTGCATGTGCAGCAGTCTTGTGTTAGGTCACATGGACACTGCAGTATAAATATTCCCTCTACTTTATACACATGGGGTAGAGCTGCCATATTGTTTCTGCTAGAGAATAAAGTTGGGGTGAGTCATTCATGAAATGCAAAACGTTACCTCTCCAGGCTGGATGTCTTCCAAGGCAGTGAGATGGAGGATAAAGTTGTTGTCTGGAAAAGATGCCTCTGCGTTTGGCACACAGCTATGGTTACCTGCATGAGAGTATGAAACTTCTTCACTGAGATCCACCTTCCTTGGCTGCTTCATAGTATACCCGAATACTTCCCTGCTGAATTGTGCTTAGTACAGGGAATACCTATGCTGCCATAGTTTTATGGGATCTCTCTGTACAGACTATGAGCAAACTTAGGGGCTGTTCCTGCTGAATTGTGCTTAGTACAGGGGAATACCTATGCTGTCATAGTTTTATGGGATCTCTCTGTACAGACTATGAGCAAACTTAGGGGACTGTTCCTGCTGAATTGTGCTTAGTACAGAGGAATACCTATGCTGCCATAGTTTTATGGGATCTCTCTGTACAGACTATGAGCAAACTTAGGGACTGTTCCTGCTGAATTGTGCTTAGTACAGGGAATACCTATGCTGCCATAGTTTTATGGGATCTCTCTGTACAGACTATGAGCAAACTTAGGGGCTGTTCCTGCTGAATTGTGCTTAGTACAGGGAATACCTATGCTGCCATAGTTTTATGGGATCTCTCTGTACAGACTATGAGCAAACTTAGGGACTGTTCCTGCTGAATTGTGCTTAGTACAGGGAATACCTATGCTGCCATAGTTTTATGGGATCTCTCTGTACAGACTATGAGCAAACTTAGGGGCTGTTCCTGCTGAATTGTGCTTAGTACAGGGAATACCTATGCTGCCATAGTTTTATGGGATCTCTCTGTACAGACTATGAGCTAATGGTGTTTACCTGCACTAATTATTCTATTTTCACCTTTCTGTAGCTGTATAAGAGGTAATAAAGAAGGTTGTGGGCCGGCAGCCAGAGAACAATGGCATCCAATGTAAACAGGTTTAGTCAGTAGAACATAATTATTTACCTGTGAATATTCCCATTGGCCTATAACAAAATGAAGGGCCCCTCCATTGATATTAACATAGAGGGAGGTTGTATCTACACAAACGGAGTAATACATTCCATAGATATGAATGAGTCCCATATGTACTGCACTACAGACACTGTTAGCACTCACAGCAGCTCTGCAGCAGGTACAGCCCAGATCCCTCGCAGTTTAGAAACTCCCCCGTCACTGGAATGAAGAACAGAAGAGCGATTTAGAGGAAATCACTAGCTAATGTCATTCTGAGCAACTTTCCAATACACATTTGTACCCTCAAAGCACTGCGTAACTTGTCGGCGCTATATAAATAAATGATGATGATTCTTTCTGTGTCTGCATGAGTTTCCTCCCACACTCCCCAAAAACATACAGGCAGGTTAAGGTTCTACGGTATTATAGAATGGATGATTCAATTGGCCTTTTTTTTATAGTTTCTGAATTATTTGCCTTCTTCTTCTGACGCTTTCCAGCTTTAAATGGGGGTCACTGACCCCATCTAAAAAATAAATGCTCTGTAAGGCTACACATTTGTTAATTTTTATTACACATATTTCTATTCGGGCCTCTCCTATTCATATTCCAGTCTCTTATTCAAATCAATGCATGGTTGCTAGGGTAGTTTTGTTCCTAGCAACCAGATAGCTGAAATTGCAAACTGCTAAATAACTCAAAAACCACAAATAATAAAAATTGAAAACCAATTACAACTTGTCTCAGAATATCACTCTATGTCATACTAAGGGTTAATTTAAAGGTGAACAACCCCTTTAATGGGCTGATAGGTTTTTAGGAGGAAGTTTTTTCTCTCTCTCTCTCTTGTCTCTTTGCTATGGGCTGTGTGTCATGTCAAACCAAACTGTATTACCTTCAAATAGGGAATAGACTGTTCCCCCTGTATAGTTACCTTTCTCTATGTCCTTGTACAGTTGGTCTATGAGAGCGTCCAGCTTTTCCCTGTCCCGAGGTGGGAGCTCTAGAGCGTCACAGGCATGAACCCATTGGCTCAGAGAGCTGTAAGGAGACAAATGTCAGCTAGGGGGCGCTACAACTCACACACTGCTCTTTTGGGGTTCACTGGTCTGAGTGTCTCACCTTGTGCCAATCCCCTGCCCATTAGTTCCAACCAGCGCAAAGAGAGAGCGGAAACCTTCTGGAGTGAACCACTGTTGGGGGGTAGAAGGAAAATGTCAGCCAATGAAATAATAGGAATTGGCCCCACTAGGGTAGGTCCAACCCACGATTGTAATTCATGATATACAAATATGAAGCAGCAACCAACCAGCAGCCACATATATAAGAGGTGGAGCCTGAGCTGCTGTCCATCTGTCATGCACTTACCCGACTCATACGCTCCTCATACAGGGCGTCCACGAAAAGTCGCCGCAGCTGATCAAGTTGCCCCTGAGTATAACAAAGTATTTATACACAGGTAATGTAATATATAATGTACAATAACCTGCAGCATATGTACAACACTAAGTGCCAGCAGTACTGAAAGGGTTAACCCCGTATAAGGAAACACAGACAGAAGCAGGGAAGGGCCAGGGAGGGTTAAGTTTCATATATAAAGGTTCTGTTACAGCACAAGGCTCCCACTTAAAACACCCATTTAATTAGCAGTTTAATGGCACTTTTTTTTCTCTCTAAAAGCAAAACTTTTTTTTATTTTTTATTGCTAAGCCTTGACTTGTCGCTGACAATAACGTAAAATGCAAAATAATGTAGCTCTGGAAAAGTAAGGTTTGCTTTGCATCAGTGTAGTTAAGTCTCTGCTTCCTGTCTGACACCAATTCAGCAGCACTGTGTTGCTTTACGGCAGAGATTGCAGCAGCGCATGAGGCTCACAACACACATAGAAGGATGAATGAACCAATCAGCTGTGAGTGGGAGAGATAAAGCTTAGCGGGGCCCGGGGGAGCAAGACAGGGGTCAATTTAACCGTCAGGGATTTGCGTTGCTCTCACCTTAAACTTCTCTCCCAGCAGCTTATGGACAATCTCCTCCTCCTCATTGGCCGTCTTGTTACAGAACTGGGAGAAAAGGTGCAGCCACCAGTCCTTATCCTGGGCCTGTACAGGGGGCAATGAGATAAACCATCAGAGATCCCTGATAAACAGACCCCTCCCTGCTAAGAGGGGTAATTGCAAGAAGCTTCAGAAAACATATTTCTGACACTTGGAACAATACACCAGTGTATCCAAACATTTTTCGCTTTGCACCATGGGCAATCTAGATTTCTACAAGGAATAGAGAGAGTTATAGTTCCTTATAGAGGTGGTGACCTAACGCAAAAATACTTAAACGTGAGGTTTTGGGATTTTCACTCTTGATACCAGGTTACCGAAAGGTACGAATTGACTTGAGACTTGAGACAGCTTTTGTATATTATGGGATCATGTGATACCCGAGCCATATGTCTGACATTACTGACATTCCTTTACGTATAGGCCAATATGGATGTCATTTATACACATTTATATGTATATTTCTACCTACCTTTCTGCACTTTACTATATACTATTTATATACATATCAATCATGTTCTTGTTTCCTTTTTCAACAATCTCTCAATATTCTAATGTTTTTAGAAGAAATAAGTTTTATCTTTTTGAACTTACGTCATTTTATTTGCTTTGTGTAGCCATCCATTTTGGATATGTGATCTTTAAAGGGATACACATCAGTTAATGCTGCTCCAGCAGAATTCTGCACTGAAATTCATTTTTCAAAAGAGCAAACAGATTTTTTTTTATATTCAATTTTGAAATCTGACATGGGGCCAGACATATTGTCAGTTTCCCAGCTGCCCCGAGTCACGTGACTTATGCTCTGATCTGTTTGATCTTTTGAGAATTAGATTTCATTGCAGAATTCTGCTGGAGCAGCACTATTAACTGATGTGTTTTGAAAAAAAAAACAAAAAAACATGTTTTCCCATGACAGTATCCCTTTAAAGGGGTGGTTCACCTTTAAATTAACTGTTAGTATGATGTAGAGAGGGATATTCTGAGACAATTTGCAATTGGTTTTCATTTTTTATTATTTGGGGTTTTTGAGTTATTTATATTTTTATTCAGCAGCTCCCCAGTTTGCAATGTCAGCAAACTGGTTGCTAAGGTCCAAATTACCTTAGCAACCATGCATTGATTTAAAAGAGTATATGAAATATTAATAAGGAAGGGTCTGCATAGAAAGGCAATAACAATAAATTTGTAGTCTTACAGAGCATTTGTTTGTAGATGGGGTCAGTGACCCCCATTTGCAGGCTGTGAAGAGTCAGAAGAAGGCAAATAATTAAAAAACTATACAAAATAAATAATGAAGGCCAATTGAAAATTTGCTTAGAATTGGCCATCCTGTAACATACTGAAAGGTAACTTAAAAGTGAACCACCCCTTTAAATCTGTAATTGGATTGGTCAGTTCCCCCTCTTCTTCTCTTCTCTCCCATTAGTGTTTGGGTCTTTAAATAGTGATGTTGTAACTGTCCAAGTGTCTTAGGGAGACGAAACGCGTAAGGCTCAAGGTGATTGTTTAAATAAATATTTAATTATTTTTTTTTGACTTACTAGAGTGCCCTAAGCCTTTCTCACATTGTAACTGCAAGCAGGACTTTTAACATGACTCACGGGTGAAGAAGAAGAAAAGGGTCACGTGTTTAATGACGGTATCCCGGAAGGAACATACCTGTTTAATAGTGCCCACCATCCGTGCCATGAGCATGATACTGGCAGTCTCAGGAGGGTAATGCATATTTCTGAATGAGTAAAAAGAGCAATTATTTCTGTGTCTGTAGTATCACTGTCATTTTAATCAAAACCAATGTTCAAGTGATAAACTTGTGCTCCTTCAAGTCCAGTTTCTCTTCGGTGCAACCGATTGGCTCATGCTAGGAGACGGGGGATTCACAACATGAGTCAGGCGGTTGCGCCTTAGACAAAAACCCTCAAAGAACAACTTTAGAAATCTTGAAATATCTTGAAAACAATAACAAAAATAAAATATAATGACTGATCTGGACAGGGTGACGGGCACTTACCTCCAGGCCTCCTCCAGTTTATTGAGGGGATGTGCCGGGTTATCCCTGGAGGTCCCAAGGCAGAGGATTTGGTGGTACTGCTCCGCAGCGGCTTTGAGACACTCGGCACTGCAGTACGTCACCTACATGAGACGAGTAATAGGCACAAACATTACTGGCATCACCCAAATCTGTTGCAATATATTGTATGGTTGGCACCACAAGGACCTTTAAGGGATACTGTCATAGAATTTTTAAAACGCATCAGTTAATAGTGCTGCAATCTGACATGGGGCTAGACATATTGTCAGTTTCCCAGCTGCCCCCCAGTCATGTGACTTGTGCTCTGATAAACTTCAGTCACTCTTTACTGCTGCACTGCAAGTTCGAGTGATATTAACCCCCACCCCCCAGCAGCAGAACAATGGGAAGGTAACCAGATAGCAGCTCTCTAAGACAAAATACAGCTGCCTGGTAGATCTAAGAACAACACTCAATAGTAAAATCCAGGTCCCACTGAGACACATTCAGTTACATTGAGTAGGAGATACAACACTTGATAAAGGGCTTGTCCCGAAACATGTTGTACACTCCCCAATAAACGGATTTTTTGCAGTTTGACTGCCGCTTTGGATCTGTTCCACATCCATACTACAGTTCTACATACAACAGCCTGCCAGAAAGCAGTTCCATCCTAAAGTGCTGGCTCTTTCTGAAATCACATGACCAGGCAAAATGACCTGAGATGCACCTACACACCAATATTACAACTAAATACACTTGCTGGTTCAGGAATGACATTTTATATTGTACAGTGAATTATTTGCAGTTTAATTCAGAAATAAAAACTACACCATAAAAATCACGGCAGAATCCATTTAAATGGGCATATATATATATATATATATATATATATATATATATATATATATATATATATATATTTCAGCCCCTGTATTTGCAGACAAGTGAATGTGAATGTAGAAACATGGGGAGGCTGGGAGAGGATTATACCACTATAACAGGGGGCACAGCAGAAATTCATTGACTGGGTCTCTCCATACTTTCTGCACGTTCCCCCCAGACTGAAGGTGGCACAGCCAATAGGAAAGAGCCATCAGGCAACACATGGAGGGAACACTGACCTGGCATCGCGGGCATTGCTGGTGCAGTCCATTTCGGACCGTGCAGAGCTCTGGGTATGGGAGGAGCACGTGGGCATTTCCAGACAGTCTCTGGGCATTCTCCTCGGCGGTCTCGAGGGAGCGCAGGCAGTGATCACAAGCTGTGGAATGACAGGCCAGAGTTCAGGACTTGCAGGGAGATTCCAGGAATTGCACATATGAAATAGGTGCAGCTCTGACAGCCAGGCCCAGCCACTCGCTAAATGACTGCACCTCCCTACATGGCCGCTGCTTCCCTAGCCCTGGCATTAGCCAACTCATCAGCCTTTATAGCCGATGGATCTCTCTACGTCAGACAATGTATCGGCAAGAGAGGTTCTTACAAACCCAATATATCATGACCCTTCTCCCCTCTTGTACAATCACAGCACCAACACAACCCTGATGGGAACTCACTGCCCACAAGAGACAGACCCTCACTCATCATTTCCCGAAAACCCACAGCAGCCGGGGGCTAAACTCACCCCGATACCGGTACAGCGCATTCCACTGGAACTGGGACGATACCAGCGGCTTTTCCTGGAATATCGTCTCCCCTTTCCGTATGGTCCGAATAGCGAACAGACCTTTCCCCTAAAGGGAGACACAAGGGCAGGTAATTAGCAGCAATACCTCCCCCCTCCTCTAGGTGTCGCTGCACATACTCTGTATTGTCACTGATTGTATAGGATATATTGGACTGGTCTGCTCCTAATACATTCACTGGCCAAGAACAAGTACAACTGGAATAAATTATACACACATTACTGATTCCCACACACAGATCTGATTGTACAGAGAGGAGTCACACCCAGATCTGATTGTACAGAGAGGAGTCACACCCAGATCTGATTGTACAGAGAGGAGTCACACCCAGATCTGATTGTACAGAGATGAGTCACACCCAGATCAGATTGTACAGAGATGAGTCACACCCAGATCAGATTGTACAGAGATGAGTCACACCCAGATCAGATTGTACAGAGTGGAGTCACCCCCAGATCTGATTGTACAGAGAGGAGTCACACCCAGATCTGATTGTACAGACAGAGGAGTCACCCCAAGATCTGATTGTACAGACAGAGGAGTCACCCCCAGATCTGATTGTACAGAGGAGTCACCCCCAGATCTGATTGTACAGAGGAGTCACCCCCAGATCTGATTGTACAGAGGAGTCACCCCCAGATCTGATTGTACAGAGGAGTCACCCCCAGATCTGATTGTACAGAGGAGTCACCCCCAGATCTGATTGTACAGAGAGGAGTCACACCCAGATCTGATTGTACAGAGAGGAGTCACACCCAGATCTGATTGTACAGACAGAGGAGTCACACACAAATCAGTGGATCACACAGGGAGCTGCAGGAGAATGGGAGTCACGTGGGTGAAGGAGACACATTGGGCCCGGGCCACTCACTGTCCATTTGTTACTCACACGTGACACTAATAGTCTCCAAGGTTAACCCGTGTCTCTCATATCCCTCCTCTCAGACACACGGGCCCCGGCTCATAAGCCGCTTTCTCTCCCTTCACTCCCGGCCTCTCACAGACCTCGTCCCCCACTCTCTCCCGACCCCGCTGACTCCCAGCCCGACGCTCCCGCTCTCTCCCGTTCCCTGGTACCTTCCCGCTGCTGACAAAGCGAATCTCCACTGTCCGACGCGCCGGCTCCTGTTCAGCACAAAAGGCGAACACGTCGCACATGGAGGCGGCCATGATGGGAGGGACCGTGACCCCGCCCCCGGCTCAGCTGATCTGCCGTGACTCCGCCCACCGGCTCAGTTGAGACGGACCGTGACCCCGCCCCCGGCTCAGCAGATCTGCCACTGCCTCTTCCTTCCCACTGAGCCCTCCTGTACGGAACGCGTTTTAGGACATCGTGCGCCTAATTACCTTTGCTGCATGCGTTGTCTATAGCGCATCGTTTGCCTTTGTAGTCACAGCCTCCCCCTCAGACGTCACTCATCATAGCTCCGCCCTCAGCCTTCCTCCTTCAGCTGTCAGTTATAGGGTATCAGGCATCAGCCGTCTGGCTTGTTTCTAAAGTGGTGGGCGACCGTATTCTGTCCTGGGCTGCTGTATTCACTCTTTTTTTTTTTTTTTTTTAAATTTCTAGTTTTCTATTTGGCGCATTTTTTCCCCAGCCAATAGGAGTCTCAGGTTTTGACCAATTAAGTTAAAGCTGCCACTTGTAGGCGTTGCCATTTCTTCCCACAGACATTGTTTGGCGAGGCACGCCGGCGGCTTCATTTATTTACCCCATTTGTGCTGCTAATTAGATCATTAACTGAAATGTGGCATATACTTTAATTATTTCATGTTTATTTTGGTTTTTATTTTTTTTTAAATAATTTAGCTTGCTGCTTGCAAATAATTGACACTGCACAAGAGAGAGCAGGTTTCTCTGTACTTTACCTCCCATGGCTTTGTGTTTTACTTTAATATTTTATAATATATAATATTTTTCTAGTTTTATTGCCTTAATTTTATTTATTTTATACGGTTTTAATTTTTTTATTTTATATTTGATTTATTTTATTGCCATTATTGTCATTACAGGTATTTACCATAGCTTTGCAGCTTGCTCGTTTGTTTTATAAACCAGTTTTTACCCATGTTTGATTTACTTGTCCTTTAGCTTCTATTTTTTTGCTCTATTCTAACTTTATACTGACCACCTCTAAAAAAAACCCTGCTCTGTAAGGCTACAAATGCAAAGACTGCGTTTCGATTACTCCTTTTCCTATTCAGGCATCTCCTATTGATTTCCCACCTTTTACAATGCATGGTTGCTATGGGTATTTGTACCCTAGAAACCAGATGGTTGCAACAGCAAACGAGAGAGCTACAGATTTAAAAGCTAAATAACCAAAAAAAAAAAACAAGATTAAAAAATGTAAACAAATTGCAAATTGTCCCAGAACATAACACCCTACATTATACAGGTATAGGATCCCTTATCCGGAAACCCGAAAGCAACGAATTATGGAATGTCTCCCATAGACTCCATTTTATCCAAATAATCTAAATTTTTAAAAATGATTTCCTTTTTCTGTGTAATAATAAAACAGTCGCTTGTACTTGATCCCAACTAAGATATAATAAATCCTTATTGGAAGCAAAACCAGCCTATTGGGTTTATTTAATGTTTAAATTAATTTCTAGTAGACGTAAGGCACGAAGACCCAAATTACAGAAAGATCCATTATCCGGAAAACCCCAGGTCCCGAGCATTCTGGATAACAGATCCCATACTTGTACTAAAATTTAAATCAAAGGTGAACAATCTATTTAAGATATTGTAGTGTCCAGGCCCGGACTGGCAATTTGTGAGTTCTTGCAAATGCCAGAGGGGCGGCTATAAGGTGCCATAGAAAGTCACTATTTGGTGGCCTGGTGGGGCTCTTTGTGCTTCTGTGTGGGCTGAGTTTTTAGCCATGTTCGATTTACTTGTCCTTTTATCTTTTATTTTTTATAGTTTCTGCACTATTCTAACTTTATCATTCAAATACTGACCCCGTCTAAAAAAAAAAATAACATGCTCTGTAAGGCTACAAATGCATTGCTAAGGCTGCGTTTCGTTTACTCCCTTTCCTATTCAGGCATCTCCTATTGATTTTCCACCTTTTTCAAATCCAATGCATGGTTGCTAGGGGGTATTTGTACCCTAGCAACCAGATGGTTGCAATAGCAAACTAGAGAACTACAGAATTAAAAACTACATAACAAAAAAAAACACGATTAAAAAAAAATGTGAACAAATTGCAAATTGTCCCAGAACATAACACCCTACATTATACTAAAATTTAAATCAAAGGTGAACAATCCATTTAAGATATTGTAGTGTCCAGGCCCGGACTGGCAATCTGTGGGTTCTTGCAAATGCCAGAGGGGCGGCTATAAGGTGCCATAGAAAGTCACTATTTGGTGGCCTGGTGGGGCTCTTTGTGCTCCTGTGTGGGCTGAATTGGTCTCTGCATACCGGAAATGCCAGGGCCTATTTTAACCCTTCAACTGCCAAGTACGTACAGCGAACGTGCTGGCGGTTCAGGGCTCAGGCTGCCAAGAACGTACGTTCTCCTGCAGCTGAGCCCTTCTTTCTGCATCCGCGGCTTTTGCCGCTTCTGCAGAGAGTCTGGAGGGTTGACAGCCCCCTGGGCAACCAGGCTGGGGGGCTATCAAGTCGGATCTACGTCGCGATTGTTGCAGATCCAACTTCAAAGTAGCAGATGCGCCATGTATGGAGCTGCTGCTACTTTCTTACTTCCTCCACGACGCACATCCGCCCCCACTCACTTCCTGCGGCGCAATATCTCCATCGATTCCAGCGAGTCTCCTGCTACAAAAACGGTAAGTGCTCGTTTTTTTACACACTTACCTGCACTTACACACACAGTACATTTATGCACTTACACACACTTACAGTACATTTATGCACTTACACACACAATTTTAGCAAAGATTGGTATTTTATTGATTTAAGCACACTTGGTCCCTTTTGTACTCGTATTTGCACACTTGGACAACTTTTAACACACACAAACATGTACACAAAACACTCACAAACAGGTGTGGTTTTTTTTTTACTTACTCATTGTACTCTTATCTTTTGTTTGTTTTGCCTAAAAATGTATTTTGACAGCGTGACGAATGGATAATCGATATTGGCCACTAATTACGCTGTCGTATTAATTATTTAATTTTATTGATTTATGCTATTTTTGTGCTTTTATTGCAATTTTATTCCTAATCTTTCAGCAGGTTATTGAATGGCCGATTCTAAGCAACTTTTCAATTGGTCTTCATTATTTAGTTTTTGGGTTATTTGCCTTCTTCTTCTGACTCTTTCCATCTTTCATATGGGGGTTCACTGACCCCATCTAAAAAACAAATGTTCTGTAAGGCTACAAATGTATTGTTATTGCTACTGTTTATTACTCATCTTTCTATTCAGGCCTCTCCTATTCATATTCCAGTCTCTTATTTAAATCAATGCATGGTTGCTAGGGGAATTCGGACCCTAGCAAACTGGAGAGCTGCTGAATAAAAAGCTAAATAACTCAAAACCCACAAATAATAAAACATTAAAACCAATTGCAAATTGTCTCAGAATATCACTCTTTACATCATACTAAAAGTTAACACAAAGGGGAACAACCCCTTTACCAAAAATATATGGTTTTCGGGGGGTCTTTTTACAGTTTGGGGGTCTTAACACACAGTTGGGGATCTATACAAGTTAGAAATCTACATAAAACTATATACATTTGGTATCGCCGCGTTCAGGAGACATAGACCTTTCCAAATCGGCTTGTACATAAAATAAATGATGTTGCTGACATATGCGATTGTCCTTTGTAAACATGTTTTATATTTTTTTTCTTCATTTTATTAGACACTTAGAAGCCTATTTATTTATTTATTTACAGAAGTAGAATAACACCAAAATTCTTACATATTTTCAAAGCTCAGGTTGTCCTGAAAAAAAAAAACTACATTATTTTCCTGGGTAAACTTTTCCTGTCACTCTGTCCCTCTCTCTTCCCCTCTCTCTGTCACTCTGTCCCTCTCTCTGTCACTCTGTCCCTCTCTCTGACACTCTGTCCCTCTCTCTTCCCATCTCTCTGTCACTCTGTCCCTCTCTCTGTCACTCTGTCGCTCTCTCTGTCGCTCTCTCTCTCTGTCACTCTCTCTTCCCCTCTCTGTCACTCTGTCCCTCACTCTGTCACTCTGTCCCTCTCTCTGTCACTCTGTCCCTCTCTCGGTCACTCTGTCCCTCTCTCTGTCACTCTCTGTCTCTTCCCTCTCTCTGTCACTCTCTCTTCCCCTCTCTCTGTCACTCTGTCTCTCTCTCTTGTCACTCTGTCCCTCTCTCTGTCACTCTGTCCCTCTCTTTTCCCCTCTCTCTGTCACTCTGTCTCTCTCTGTCACTCTGTCCCTCTCTCTTGTCACTCTGTCACTCTCTCTTCCCCTTTCTCTGTCACTCTCTCTCTCTCTCAGTCCCTCTCTCTTCCCCTCTCTCTGTCACTCTGTCCCTCTCTCTGTCACACTGTCCCTCTCTCTGTCACTCTGTCTGTCACTCTGTCACTCTGTCCCTCTCTCTGTCACTCTCTCTGTCACTCTGTCTCTCTCGGTCACTCTGTCCCTCTCTCTGTCACTCTGTCCCTCTCTCGGTCACTCTGTCCCTCTCTCTGTCACTCTCTCTCTGTCACTCTCTCTGTCCCTCTCTCTGTCACTCTGTCCCTCTCTCTGTCACTCTGTCTCTCTCTGTCACTCTCTGTCTCTCTCTGTCACTCTCTGTCCCTCTCTCTTCCCCTCTCTCTGTCACTCTCAGTCCCTCTCTCTTCCCCCCCTTTCTCTGTCACTCTGTCCCTCACTCTGTCTCTCTCTGTCACTCTGTCTCTCTCTCTGTCACTCTGTCCCTCTCTATCACTCTCTCTTCCCCTCTCTCTGTCCCTCCCTCTGTCACTCTGTCCCTCTCTCTGTCACTCTGTCCCTCTCTCTGTCACTCTCTCTTCCCCTCTCTCTGTCACTCTGTCTCTCTCTTCCCTCTCTCTGTCACTCTGTCCCTCTCTCTTCCCCTCTCTCTGTCACTCTCAGTCCCTCTCTCTTCCCCCCCTCTCTCTGTCACTCTCAGTCCCTCTCTCTGTCACTCTGTCTCTCTCTTCCCCTCTCTCTGTCACTCTGTCCCTCTCTCTGTCACTCTCAGTCCCTCTCTCTTCCCCTCTCTCTGTCTCTCTCTCTGTCACTCTATCACTTTCTGTCCCTCTCTCTTCCCCTCTTTCTGTCACTCTGTCTCTCTCGGTCACTCTATCCCTCTCTCTTCCCTCACTCTGTCTCTCTCTTCCCTCTCTGTCACTCTCTGTCCCTCTGTCTCTCTCGGTCCCTCTGTCACTCTCGGTCCCTCTGTCACTCTCTGTCCCTCTCTCTGTCCCTCTCTCTTCCCATCTCTCTGTCACTCTGTCCCTCTCTCTGTCACTCTGTCGCTCTCTCTGTCGCTCTCTCTCTCTGTCACTCTCTCTTCCCCTCTCTGTCACTCTGTCCCTCACTCTGTCACTCTGTCCCTCTCTCGGTCACTCTGTCCCTCTCTCTGTCACTCTCTGTCTCTTCCCTCTCTCTGTCACTCTCTCTGTCCCTCTCTCTTCCCCTCTCTCTGTCACTCTGTCTCTCTCTCTTGTCACTCTGTCCCTCTCTCTGTCACTCTGTCCCTCTCTTTTCCCCTCTCTCTGTCACTCTGTCTCTCTCTGTCACTCTGTCCCTCTCTCTTGTCACTCTGTCACTCTCTCTTCCCCTTTCTCTGTCACTCTCTCTCTCTCTCAGTCCCTCTCTCTTCCCCTCTCTCTGTCACTCTGTCCCTCTCTCTGTCACTCTCTCTGTCACTCTGTCTCTCTCGGTCACTCTGTCCCTCTCTCTGTCACTCTGTCCCTCTCTCGGTCACTCTGTCCCTCTCTCTGTCACTCTCTCTGTCCCTCTCTCTGTCACTCTGTCCCTCTCTCTGTCACTCTGTCTCTCTCTGTCTCTCTCTGTCACTCTCTGTCCCTCTCTCTTCCCCTCTCTCTGTCACTCTCAGTCCCTCTCTCTTCCCCCCCTTTCTCTGTCACTCTGTCCCTCACTCTGTCTCTCTCTGTCACTCTGTCTCTCTCTCTGTCACTCTGTCCCTCTCTATCACTCTCTCTTCCCCTCTCTCTGTCACTCTGTCCCTCCCTCTGTCACTCTGTCCCTCTCTCTGTCACTCTGTCCCTCTCTCTGTCACTCTCTCTTCCCCTCTCTCTGTCACTCTGTCTCTCTCTTCCCTCTCTCTGTCACTCTGTCCCTCTCTCTTCCCCTCTCTCTGTCACTCTCAGTCCCTCTCTCTTCCCCCCCTCTCTCTGTCACTCTCAGTCCCTCTCTCTGTCACTCTGTCTCTCTCTTCCCCTCTCTCTGTCACTCTGTCCCTCTCTCTGTCACTCTCAGTCCCTCTCTCTTCCCCTCTCTCTGTCTCTCTCTCTGTCACTCTATCACTTTCTGTCCCTCTCTCTTCCCCTCTTTCTGTCACTCTGTCTCTCTCGGTCACTCTATCCCTCTCTCTTCCCTCACTCTGTCTCTCTCTTCCCTCTCTGTCACTCTCTGTCCCTCTGTCTCTCTCGGTCCCTCTGTCACTCTCGGTCCCTCTGTCACTCTCTGTCCCTCTCTCTGTCCCTCTCTCTTCCCCTCTCTCTGTCATTCTCAGTCCCTCTCTCTGTCACTCTGTCCCTCTCTGTCACTCTGTCACTCTCAGTCCCTCTCTCTTCCCCTCTCTCTGTCGCTCTGTCTCTCTCTCTGTCACTCTGTCCCTCTCTCTTCCCCTCTCTCTGTCACTCTCAGTCCCTGTCTCTTCCCCTCTCTCTGTCACTCTGTCCCTCACTCTGTCTCTCTCTGTCACTCTGTCTCTCTCTCTGTCACTCTGTCCCTCTCTATCACTCTCTCTTCCCCTCTCTCTGTCACTCTGTCCCTCCCTCTGTCTCTCTGTCCCTCTCTCTGTCACTCTGTCCCTCTCTCTGTCACTCTCTCTTCCCCTCTCTCTGTCACTCTGTCTCTCTCTTCCCTCTCTCTGTCACTCTGTCCCTCTCTCTTCCCCTCTCTCTGTCACTCTCAGTCCCTCTCTCTTCCCCCCTCTCTCTGTCACTCTGTCCCTCTCTCTGTCACTCTGTCTCTCTCTTCCCCTCTCTCTGTAACTCTGTCCCTCTCTCTGTCACTCTCAGTCCCTCTCTCTTCCCCTCTCTCTGTCTCTCTCTCTGTCACTCTATCACTCTCTGTCCCTCTCTCTTCCCCTCTTTCTGTCACTCTGTCTCTCTCGGTCACTCTATCCCTCTCTCTTCCCTCACTCTGTCTCTCTCTTCCCTCTCTGTCACTCTCTGTCCCTTTCTCTGTCACTCTGTCTCTCTCGGTCCCTCTGTCACTCTCGGTCCCTCTGTCACTCTCTGTCCCTCTCTCTTCCCCTCTCTCTTTCCCTCTCTCTGTCATTCTCAGTCCCTCTCTCTGTCACTCTGTCCCTCTCTGTCACTCTGTCCCTCTCTGTCACTCTCAGTCCCTCTCTCTTCCCCTCTCTCTGTCACTCTGTCTCTCTCTCTGTCACTCTGTCCCTCTCTCTTCCCCTCTCTCTGTCACTCTCAGTCCCTGTCTCTTCCCCTCTCTCTGTCACTCTGTCCCTCACTCTGTCTCTCTCTCTGTCACTCTGTCCCTCTCTATCACTCTCTCTTCCCCTCTCTCTGTCACTCTGTCCCTCCCTCTGTCACTCTGTCCCTCTCTCTGTCACTCTGTCCCTCTCTCTGTCACTCTGTCCCTCTCTCTGTCACTCTCTCTCTCTCTTCCCTCTCTCTGTCACTCTGTCCCTCTCTCTTCCCCTCTCTCTGTCACTCTCAGTCCCTCTCTCTTCCCCCCCTCTCTCTGTCACTCTGTCCCTCTCTCTGTCACTCTGTCTCTCTCTTCCCCTCTCTCTGTCACTCTGTCCCTCTCTCTGTCACTCTCAGTCCCTCTCTCTTCCCCTCTCTCTGTCTCTCTCTCTGTCACTCTATCACTCTCTGTCCCTCTCTCTTCCCCTCTTTCTGTCACTCTGTCTCTCTCGGTCACTCTATCCCTCTCTCTTCCCTCACTCTGTCTCTCTCTTCCCTCTCTGTCACTCTCTGTCCCTCTCTCTGTCACTCTGTCTCTCTCGGTCCCTCTGTCACTCTCGGTCCCTCTGTCACTCTCTGTCCCTCTCTCTGTCATTCTCAGTCCCTCTCTCTGTCACTCTCAGTCCCTCTCTCTTCCCCTCTCTCTGTCACTCTGTCTCTCTCTCTGTCACTCTGTCCCTCTCTCTTCCCCTCTCTCTGTCACTCTGTCACTCTCAGTCCCTGTCTCTTCCCCTCTCTCTGTCACTCTATCCCTCTCTCTTCCCTCACTCTGTCACTCTGTCTCTCTCTTCCCTTTCTCTGTCCCTCTCGGTCACTCTGTCCCTCTCTGTCACTCTGTCTCTCTCGGTCACTCTGTCCCACTCTCTGTCACTCTCTCTGTCCCTCTCTCTTCCCCTCTCTCTGTCATTCTCAGTCCCTCTCTCTGTCACTCTGTCCCTCTCTGTCACTCTGTCCCTCTCTGTCACTCTCAGTCCCTCTCTCTTCCCCTCTCTCTGTCACTCTGTCTCTCTCTCTGTCACTCTGTCCCTCTCTCTTCCCCTCTCTCTGTCACTCTCAGTCCCTGTCTCTTCCCCTCTCTCTGTCACTCTGTCCCTCACTCTGTCTCTCTCTGTCACTCTGTCTCTCTCTCTGTCACTCTGTCCCTCTCTATCACTCTCTCTTCCCCTCTCTCTGTCACTCTGTCCCTCCCTCTGTCACTCTGTCCCTCTCTCTGTCACTCTGTCCCTCTCTCTGTCACTCTGTCCCTCTCTCTGTCCCTCTCTCTTCCCCTCTCTCTGTCACTCTCTCTCTCTCTTCCCTCTCTCTGTCACTCTGTCCCTCTCTCTTCCCCTCTCTCTGTCACTCTCAGTCCCTGTCTCTTCCCCCCCTCTCTCTGTCACTCTGTCCCTCTCTCTGTCACTCTGTCTCTCTCTTCCCCTCTCTCTGTCACTCTGTCCCTCTCTCTGTCACTCTCAGTCCCTCTCTTTTCCCCTCTCTCTGTCTCTCTCTCTGTCACTCTATCACTCTCTGTCCCTCTCTCTTCCCCTCTTTCTGTCACTCTGTCTCTCTCGGTCACTCTATCCCTCTCTCTTCCCTCACTCTGTCTCTCTCTTCCCTCTCTGTCACTCTCTGTCCCTCTCTCTGTCACTCTGTCTCTCTCGGTCCCTCTGTCACTCTCGGTCCCTCTGTCACTCTCTGTCCCTCTCTCTGTCATTCTCAGTCCCTCTCTCTGTCACTCTGTCCCTCTCTGTCACTCTGTCCCTCTCTGTCACTCTCAGTCCCTCTCTCTTCCCCTCTCTCTGTCACTCTGTCTCTCTCTCTGTCACTCTGTCCCTCTCTCTTCCCCTCTCTCTGTCACTCTGTCACTCTCAGTCCCTGTCTCTTCCCCTCTCTCTGTCACTCTGTCTCTCTGTCACTCTATCCCTCTCTCTTCCCTCACTCTGTCACTCTGTCTCTCTCTTCCCTTTCTCTGTCCCTCTCGGTCACTCTGTCCCTCTCTGTCACTCTGTCTCTCTCGGTCACTCTGTCCCACTCTCTGTCACTCTCTGTCCCTCTCTCTGTCACTCTGTCTCTCTCTCTTCCCCTCTCTCGGTCACTCTGTCTCTCGGTCACTCTGTCACTCTCTGTCCCTCTCTCTGTCATTCTGTCTCTCTCGGTCACTCTGTCACTCGGTCACTCTCTCTGTCACTCTCTGTCCCTCTCTCTTCCCCTCGCTCTGTCACTCTGTCCCTCTCTCTGTCACTCTCAGTCCCTCTCTCTTCCCCTCTCTCTGTCACTCTGTCTCTCTCTCTGTCACTCTGTCCCTCTCTCTTCCCCTCTCTCTGTCACTCTGTCTCTCTCTCTGTCACTCTGTCCCTCTCTCTTCCCTTCTTTCTGTCACTCTGTCTCTTTCGGTCACTCTATCCCTCTCTCTTCCCTCACTGTCACTCTGTCTCTCTCTTCCCTCTCTCTGTCACTCTCTGTCCCTCTCTCTGTCACTCTGTCTCTCTCGGTCTCTCTGTCCCTCTCTCTTCCCCTCTCTCTGTCATTCTCAGTCCCTCTCTCTGTCACTCTGTCACTCTCAGTCCGTCACTCTGTCTCTCTCTCTCTGTCACTCTGTCCCTCTCTCTTCCCCTCTCTCTGTCACTCTGTCACTCTGTCTCTCTCTCTGTCACTCTATCCCTCTCTCTTCCCTCACTCTGTCTCTCTCTTCCCTCTCTCTGTCTCTCTCGGTCACTCTGTCCCTCTCTCTGTCACTCTGTCTCTCTCTCTTCCCCTCTGTCTCTCGGTCACTCTGTCCCTCTCTCTGTCACTCTGTCCCTCTCTGTCCCTCTCTCTTCCCCTCTCTCTGTCATTCTCAGTCCCTCTCTCTGTCACTCTCAGTCCGTCACTCTGTCTCTCTCTCTGTCACTCTGTCCCTCTCTCTTCCCCTCTCTCTGTCACTCTGTCCCTCTCTGTTACTCTGTCTCTCTCTCTGTCACTCTATCCCTCTCTCTTCCCTCACTCTGTCTCTCTCGGTCACTCTGTCCCTCTCTGTCTCTCTCGGTCACTCTGTCCCTCTCTCTTCCCTCTCTCTGTCACTCTGTCTCTCTCTCTTCCCCTCTGTCTCTCGGTCACTCTGTCACTCTCTCTGTCACTCTGTCCCTCTCTCTTCCCCTCTTTCTGTCACTCTGTCTCTTTCGGTCACTCTATCCCTCTCTCTTCCCTCACTCTGTCACTCTGTCTCTCTCTTCCCTCTCTCTGTCACTCTCTGTCCCTCTCTCTGTCACTCTGTCTCTCTCGGTCACTCTGTCCCTCTCTCTTCCCCTCTCTCTGTCACTCTGTCCCTCTCTGTCACTCTCAGTCCGTCACTCTGTCTCTCTCTCTGTCACTCTGTCCCTCTCTCTGTCACTCTGTCCCTCTCTGTCACTCTGTCTCTCTCTCTGTCACTCTATCCCTCTCTCTTCCCTCACTCTGTCTCTCTCTTCCCTCTCTCTGTCTCTCTCGGTCACTCTGTCTCTCTCGGTCACTCTGTCCCTCTCTGTCTCTCTCGGTCACTCTGTCCCTCTCACTTCCCTCTCTCTGTCACTCTGTCTCTCTCTCTTCCCCTCTGTCTCTCGGTCACTCTGTCCCTCTCTCTGTCACTCGGTCACTCTCTCTGTCACTCTCTGTCCCTCTCTCTTCCCCTCTCTCTGTCACTCTGTCTCTCTCTCTTCCCCTCTGTCTCTCGGTCACTCTGTCCCTCTCTCTGTCACTCTGTCCCTCTCTCTTCCCTCTCTCTGTCCCTCTCTCTTCCCCTCTCTCTGTCACTCTGTCCCTCTCTGTCCCTCTCTCTGTCCCTCTCTCTTCCCTATCTCTTCCCTCTCACAGGCACAAACTGTCACCTCCAGGAACACAGGGAACTTACTCACAGGCACAAACTGTCACCTCCAGGAACACAGGGAACTTACTCACAGGTGCAAACTGTCACCTACAGGAACACAGGGAATTACTCACAGGCACAAACTGTCACTGCCAGGAACACAGGGAACTTACTCACAGGCACAAACTGTCACCTCCAGGAACACAGGGAACTTACTCACAGGCACAAACTGTCACCTCCAGGAACACAGGGAACTTACTCACAGGTGCAAACTGTCACCTACAGGAACACAGGGAATTACTCACAGGCACAAACTGTCACCTACAGGAACACAGGGAACTTACTCACAGGCGCAAACTGTCACCTACAGGAACACAGGGAACTTACTCACAGGCGCAAACTGTCACCTTCAGGAACACAGGGAACTTACTCACAGGCGCAAACTGTCATGAGTACCTACTTATTATTACAATAGGAGCCCACTCGTGACTGTAGGTTTTCACAGAATTCTCCTGCTAATACTGGAGTCTACATACTGATTGAAAGAACTATTACATGTCAAGACATTTCCTCTCCACTCACCGCAAGACCAGAATCTGACAATGACCCAGTACTCACAGTATTCTATTTAACATTATTGTTTGTACCACATCCTAGTCATATTCCTGGGAAATACAGGACAGACTGTGTGTGAGCAAACTTAGGGGACTGTTCCTGCTGAATTGTGCTTAGTACAGAGGAATACCTATGCTGCCATAGTTTTATGGGATCTCTCTGTACAGACTATGCGCAAACTTAGGGACTGTTCCTGCTGAATTGTGCTTAGTACAGGGAATACCTATGCTGCCATAGTTTTATGGGATCTCTCTGTACAGACTATGCGCAAACTTAGGGGCTGTTCCTGCTGAATTGTGCTTAGTACAGGGGAATACCTATGCTGCCATAGTTTTATGGGATCTCTCTGTACAGACTATGAGCAAACTTAGGGGACTGTTCCTGCTGAATTGTGCTTAGTACAGGGAATACCTATGCTGCCATAGTTTTATGGGATCTCTCTTTACAGACTATAAATAATATTTATGGATTTCCCTATTAGTTGCTCCCTCTGTGAAGCAGTGTCAAGAATGTCAGCTCTTCTGCCATGAACTAATCCACTCGTAAACTCTCCCACTGTGACTGCCGGTGTAACACCCTCCATGAATTAGTTTTAGTTCTTCCATTGTCAGTTCTCATGAATTGGAGGGAAGTTTGTTGGTGTTGCAAAATGTCATTAGGGAATACTTACTTTCTGTTAGATGGAGGAGCCTACCCAGTAGTTGTAATGATTCTCCTCATATTGTCTTGTTATTTGTACAGACACATTCTGTGGCTTCTGAATTGGGAGTTATTTGGTTAACAAGTTGCCGTTTCCTCCCTTTGCCCAACCCCTTTGTATGTTCCGTGTGAGTTTCTCTTTCTGTTCCGACTCCCAGCGATGGCGGCTGATCTGAGAGACGAGCTGAACTGCTCCATCTGCCTGAATATCTATACAGACCCTGTGATACTGCCGTGCGGCCATAACTACTGCCGGGGCTGCATTGGGAGTTTGCTGGACACCCAGGAGAGATCTGGGGCTTATTCCTGCCCTGAATGCAGAGCTGACTTCCAAGAACGTCCTGCCCTGCAGAGCAACAGAACTCTGGGGAACATAGCGGAGCGATTCCTTCCTGATCAGCTGGAACAGCAGGGGGCGACAGAGATCTTGTGCAATTACTGCATCCACTCCCCTGTACCTGCTGCTAAATCCTGTCTGCACTGCGAGGCCTCCCTGTGTGATAACCACGTGCGGGTGCACAGCAAGTCAGCGGAGCACATCTTGTGCCAACCTT
Source organism: Xenopus laevis (assembly GCF_017654675.1). NCBI lineage: Eukaryota > Metazoa > Chordata > Amphibia > Anura > Pipidae > Xenopus > Xenopus laevis. Next base: position 10,247,356 of record NC_054371.1, read on the forward strand.
CCAGCTCTTTGGCCAACAGAAAATGCTCTGCACACAAGAGGCTGCTGGAGTATTACTGTATGGAGGATAATGCCTGTGTCTCTTGTCTCATGGTGGGACACCACATCGGCCACAAGGTGGCGCAGCTCAGCGAGGCTTCAGAGAAGAAGAAAGGGAAACTGAGGAATAATCTGGAGAAACTGATCCTAAAGAGAGACGGAGATGATAGAGATGTGCAGAGGTTGCAGGAGCGCAGGAGGGAAATGGAAGGGAAAGCAGCCAATGAGACAGAGAGGGTCACTGCCCAGTTTATGGGCATCAGGGAACAGTTGGAAGCCCTGGAGAAGAGAGTCCTGAGTGACATCTCCAGGCAAAGAGAGCGTGTCTCACTCTGTTTCTCTGATCTGATCCAACAGCTGGAAATGGAAAAGGAAGAGCTGTCCAGGCAGATCCATGACATTGAGGAGCTGTGCAACATGGCAGATCCACTCACTGTCCTACAGGCCCCGGAAGCCAATGGAGACACCTTCTGTGATGCTGAGGAGGCAGATACTGAGGGAAGGGGGAGTGGGGGTAACAAGGACCCTTCACTATGGGATGAGGATCTGATCTCTGAGACGTTACTCACAGGCTTAGCTGGGATTGTGAGCAGCATGAAGGCAGCCATTAGCAGCCACAAGGATATAGATATAAACACTGAGACAGAAGATTCAGAGCTGAGAGCCCCAGGGATAGGTCCCTTGTCTCCTGCAGAGAGTGAAGACACCAAATGTCTCAGTGACACCCCCGGGAGCTTGACCCTACAGGCTGTAAGTGACCCGGTGTATGGGCTGAAGGCCTCCGACATGGAAATAGATATAAACACAACTAATAATCTTTTGCAACTATCAAGTGACATGACATGTTTAACATGGAGTGAAATATCCCAGAATTACTTCCACACATCTGAAAGGTTCCAGGATTCCCCCCAGGCTTTCAGTATCCAAAGCTTCTCCTCAGGGCGGCACTACTGGGATGTGGAGTGCATGAGAGGTGACACTTTTATAGTAGGGGTCGCATATCCAAGTATAAAAAGGAAAGGGAATCAGTCCCATATTGGGTATAACAAGAATTCTGTGGGTTTGTTCAGATGGGGCAATAGATACTCAGTGATACACGATGGAAAGAGGAAGAACTTACCTTACAGACCCACCTGCGATAAAATCAGAGTCTCACTGGATTATGAGGGTGGCCAATTATGCTTTTATGAGCTGAGTGAGCCAATCAGGCACTTGCATTCTGTAACTGCCACCTTCACTGAGCCCCTGCATGCTGCATTCTGGGTATGGAAATCTAACCTGGCTATTCGGATTGGATATAAAAAAGCACCCCGAGTCCGCATGTCAAAGCGCCAGATGCGCCCTGGCTCTAGAGCCGGCTTTTTTGGGTGGGATTTAAATGACATGGAAATGTGTGAATAATACTCCAGTCCTAGTAACCCATATCAACCAATCAACCTGTCTGAAAGCAAACATCAGGTTGCTGTAGGTTACTAAAACTGAGCAAGATTCACACCTATTGTTATATTACAATACCTGATGGTATTACCTGTTTATTATCTTTGGGTCACCAAATGTCTCAAAGCTGCAACTCCCAGCAGCTTCAGTTCTATTACATTTGCCGTGTGGGAGAGGAGAGGTTTCCCTAATTAACCCAGAGATATGTGATAATAGTTTCGGGTTAGTGTCCCATGTAACACTCTAGTTGGTAGGACTCATGGAAATCTTAGTATAATCCATTGGAACACCTTTTGGGACATTGTGATAAATTAGGAGCAGGCGCTTATGGTGTGAGTAATTCCCAATATTAACTTGCTGTGTGTGTGTCATCTAATATTATATAATAAATACTTGTACCTTTGCTACTCTTCAATAAATATCTTACTTGATTAAGAATCATGAGTGCCCAGTCATTTTATAAAGTAATAAAGTAACCAAGTTGTGAGAGTTGCAGTTCAGCTGCCTATAACCTTTCCGATACTACTCTGTGAGGGTCCAGATAAGAGAGAGGGTCGCAGTGTAATACCTGTGTTGTGCCCAGAGAGCAGCTGGAATCAGCCGTTATTACTGCCAAGAAAGGGTTACATTAATAATATTAGGTATGTTGGTTTTAGGGATCTTTAAAAACTCTTATTATTCTGCAGACAATATGCCTTTAAAGTGATACTGGCACCTGTCAGGTCTCCGGACTGCATCTGCTGCGCTGCCAAAGGTCCAAAAATGCTGTTATTTCCACCAAAGTGCCATGACATTACCCCTTTAATTCTCTCCTTTCATGTGTGCCGGATGGTGGGCAAATTGGAAATAAGAGAAATGACTTTACAACATGTGTTACTATAGGGTGGACTGAAGATTGTTTGTTATTAGGGGAAAGTGCTGTTCCTATGAAAAAGGTGCAACTCTGATTCACTGAGAGATGACTGATGAGGGTACAACTACATGAGCGTCTTCAACTCGATTCAGGTGCAGGGCTGGTCCTATCAAATGTGGGGCCCAATTGGGACCATGTTGGCGGGGCCCCTAGACAAAGTGTTGCTGGCTACTGACACACCAAGTATTTAGGAAAATAAGGGCATACAGGCACAAAATAGAAAGGAAAGGGGCAGACAAGGTAAGAGAGTGAGAGGGATGAAATAGGGGCACATAATAGGGGCACACAGGGTAAGAGAGAGAGGGAGGAAATAGGAGAGTGGACTGGGCCAATTAGTTTGGGGCTGGGCCGATTCAGCTTGGGAGCAGGCTTGGTTGGATTGGGGGCAGGCAGGGCCTATCAAGGTTGGAGGAAAGCTGGGCCTATGAGAGTTGGGGGCAGGCTGGACCTATGGAGTTGGGGGATAGACTGGCTTATCAGAGTTGGGGCTGGGCTGGACCTATGGATTTGGGGATGGGCTGGACTCTCAAAGTTGGGGGCAGGCCAGGCAGCATCATGTGCTGAGGGAAATATTATCTGTGCTGCTCTGTGGTGCGGGGCCCCCAGAGGTGCGGGGCCCTATTGGTCCAATAGGCCTAAGGCCGGCCCTGTTCAGGTGGATCTGACGCAGTGCGACAAAACGCAGGTGTCAAGTCGGATACGACGGAAAATAAGGTAAGCTATAGCAATATCAGATGGTATTGCATCGTTCATCCAATGCGACTGTCAGATGCAGACGCAGCATGCAGCGTCTGCATCCGACAGTCGTGTCGCATCGGAGGAATAGAAGTTCCAACTCTACATCACATCTAGGGTTGCCACCTTTTGGCCTTTCTAACTGGAGGCAGGGCCATTCTGTAATGGGGCTGAGTCATGACATCGGGGGTGGAGTCGTGATGTCAGGGACGGAGCTATGATGGGCAATTGCAGATCGCCATGTCAATCATAGGGAATCCTTCCCAGTTTTCCTAATTTGGAAAACCGGGCAGGCAGTTTTGACACAGACAGACGTTCAAAAAACTGGGCTGTCCGGCTGAAAACCAGACAGGTGGCAACTCTAACCCCCTGATTCACAGCCCCACCGCCTGGCATACCCAGATGGTATTAAACTAAACGTGGTAACCCTTTCCTGACACACTGAGGGCAATTTACAGCACTTTAACAACCTTTTTGCCTTGCAGTTAGGGTTAATGGCTAAGGGTTTATTGAGGAGATATTTTCCTCGAAGTTCTTCATTGATCTGGGGTAACTTTGCATGGGCCCAAATGAAAGGGTTGACTGGGTGTTTTCCCATTTATCTCTACAGGACAGGGGAAGCCAGTGTAAAGCTTAAAGAAATTAGAGATTTCTCTAGTGGCCAAAGCTCTATCAACCAACCTTTATCACAATTCTGACTTTTTTTTTTAATTGACAGCTTAAATCTGCCCGTGCCTGGCCAGTGAAGTTTCATCCTGTTGAGATTATTTGATGCCTGAGGGGAGTTTTTCTGATAGTTAATGAAATTATTAATGCTGAAAGTTAGGTTAGTCGATATAAGTTTATGTTTCTTAATGTGATTTTATAACTTATCCACTTCTAACCTGTACATGTTATTTATTCATCAAAGTACTCACAAACCCAGCCGGCAAGTATAGTTTATTGGTTTAAATGCCGGAATAGAGAGTTCCAGAACAGAAAGTTCCATCATGAAAAATTGTGCCCCAGAATAACATTGTGTCACGGCCGGCACCCAACACCAGAACAAGTGCTCGAATCCTGGGTCTGAGCTAAGCTTCACCAGTGGTGTGACCACCTTTGAGCTTCGGGAGGAGCCCTCAGCCTAATCGGGTGCCACCTGGTCTTACGAGAGGTTCAAGCAAGTGTTCTGGCAGGCAATGGGGCACGGCTGGTAGCTAGAGTCTTTGGGACCGAGGATCACGGTAACAGACAAGGATAAGGCAGAAGGATCGTCAGACAGGCTGGGTCGTGGCAGGCAGAAAGCAAGGGTCGTCAGGCAGGCAAGGGTCAAAACCGGGTATCAAGCAGGAAGGGTACAAGCAGAAGAGTAGTCGGATAACAGGCACTGGTCAGGATTCAGAATTCGGGATGGTCAAGGTACAGGCTGGGTCAAACACGGATAATCAGATTCAAACAGACAAAATAGCACAAGGCTTCAGAACAGAGCACCAGAAACAAGTTCTATCACGGGCAGTTTGCTGGGAGTGGAAGTGGCCTATTTATACCTTGTTTGGGCGCCAAGGTTTTCGCGCCAAAATCGGCGCACACGCGTCAGAATCGACGCGCGCGCGTCCGCGTCAATAAAGGAAACGAGACACGGGCGCGCGCGTCCTAAGGAGGCAAGATGGTGGAACCACGAGGCGGGCGTCCCCGCGGCCGGCGTGGCGGGCGTCCCCGCGGCCGACTTACAGCACCCCCAATCCCAGGTAATACAGATTTCCTTACATTACCCCCCTCTCTAGGGGGGGACACCGGACCCCCAGGCTTCCCAGGAAACTTTAAATGGAACTGCTTCCTAAAACGATCAGCCTTGATGTCATCAACTGAGACCCAGGAGTTCTCCTCAGGACCGAATCCCTTCCACCTAGTGAGGTACTGGAGTTTGTTACGTACCATTCGGGAATCAAGGAACTCCTGGATCTCAAATTCAGGCTGACCGTCAACTTGCACTGGAGGGGGAACAGAAGTAAGGCGAGTATTAGCGGCAGGTTTAAGCAAAGAAACATGAAAAGAATCAGAAATCTTGAAATTAACAGGCAATTTAAGGCGAACAGACGAAGGGTTGATGACAGTAGTGATGGGGTAAGGACCAATGAAACGGGGACCCAGCTTAAGGGAAGGAACCTTTAACTTGATGTTTTTGGTAGAGAGCCACACCAAGTCTCCCACTTTATACTGGGGTGCTTCTCTACGTCTTTTATCAGCAGCCCTTTTCTGAGCAGAAGTAGCAGTAGACAAAGAATCATGTACCTGGGACCAAATCATGGAAAATTGTTCGACAGAGGAATTAGCGGAAGGGACAGAAGAACCAGAATTAGAGAAGGAAAAAGCTTTTGGGTGTAACCCATTAACAATAAAAAACGGAGACTCCCCAGTGGAGGAGTGAGTAGCGTTATTGTAGGCAAATTCTGCCCAGGGTAACAGTTCTGCCCAGGAAGATTGATTTTCGGACACATAACATCTTAAAAATTGCTCTAAAGACTGGTTCACTCTCTCGGTTTGCCCATTGGTTTGTGGGTGATAGGCGGTTGAAAAAGAAAGATCGATCCCCACTAACGAGCAAAATGCGCGCCAGAACTTAGAGACAAATTGAACACCTCTGTCTGAAACAATATTACTGGGAAAACCATGCAACTTAAATATATGTTGAATAAAAAGTTCGGACAAAGTTTTGGCAGATGGGAGGTGAGGAAGAGCAATAAAATGACCCATCTTACTGAATCTATCCACCACCACCCAAATTACTGTTTTCCCCTGGGACACAGGCAACTCCACAATAAAATCCATAGAAAGATGGGTCCATGGTCTTTCAGGAATAGGGAGGGGAATCAGTAACCCTTGGGACAAATTTCTAGAAGTCTTGGAGCGTTGGCAGACAGGACAAGAATCCACAAAAGATTTAACATCTTGTTTACAGGTCGGCCACCAAGCACTTCGAGTAAGTAATGAAATAGTTTTACTTACACCAGGATGTCCTGCCATCTTGGAATCATGAACCTCTCTTAGAACCTGTTCTCTAAGATCTTCAGGAACAAATAATCTCCCAACAGGAGTGTTAGAGGGAGCGTCTGTCTGAACAGGGGATAACAAAGAAGAGAGGTCAGATTCCAAAGTAGCCACAATGACTTCACCCGGAATAATTGTACAACAGTCATCAGTTTCAGAATATATTGAGTCAAAGCTTCTGGAAAGAGCATCTGCCTTGACGTTCTTTGTACCAGGCCTAAACGTCAAGGTAAAGTTAAACCTAGAAAAGAACAAAGCCCACCTTGCCTGTCTAGGATTTAGACGCTTTGCTGACTCAATATACAACAGATTTTTATGGTCAGTGTAGACCGTAACCTGGTGTTTAGCCCCTTCTAGTAGATGCCGCCATTCCTCAAAGGCCCACTTGACAGCTAACAGTTCTCTGTTCCCTATGTCATAATTTGCCTCTGCAGGAAGAAATTTTCTAGAGAAAAATGCACAGGGGTGTAACTTATTAGTTATCGGGTGCCTTTGAGAGAGAATTGCCCCTGCTCCCACCTCAGAAGCATCTACCTCGACTATAAAAGGTAGTGTTGTATCAGGATGGCGGAGGATTGGGGCAGAACTAAACTCCCTTTTGAGGAACTCGAAAGCTTGGATAGCTTCCGGAGGCCACATACTGGGGTCAGCACCTTTCTTAGTAAGATTTGTGATAGGAGCCACAATAAGTGAAAATTTTTTAATGAATTGCCTATAATAGTTGGCAAAACCTAGGAACCTTTGGGTTGCACGTAAAGAATAAGGTTGGGTCCACTCCAGGACAGCTCTTACCTTGTCTGGATCCATTTCGAGACCCTTGGAAGAAATATTAAATCCCAAGAACTGTACGGAAGCAACCTCAAAAGTACACTTCTCCAATTTCGCATACAGGTTATTAGCTCTAAGCCTACGCAATACCTCACAAACATGAAGACGATGATCAGACAGATTGGCAGAGAAGATGAGGATGTCATCTAGGTAGACCACTACGTATATCCCCAGCAGGTCCCGAAAGATGTCATTGACAAACTCCTGAAACACTGCTGGGGCGTTACATAGACCAAATGGCATAACAAGGTACTCGTAGTGGCCATCCCTAGTATTAAAAGCCGTTTTCCACTCATCCCCCTCCCTGATCTGAATGAGGTTATAGGCACCCCTCAAGTCAAGCTTGGAGTAGATCTTAGCATCCTTGACCTGGTCAAATAGTTCGGAGATTAATGGTAAGGGGTAGCGGTTTTTTACAGTGATTTTATTAAGCCCCCTATAATCAATACAGGGGTGTAAACCACCGTCTTTCTTACCCACAAAAAAGAACCCTGCCCCCGCAGGGGAACAAGAGGGCCTAATGAAGCCCCTGTCAAGATTTTCTTGTATATACTCTTTCATTGCCTGGGCTTCGGGCAATGAAAGGGGGTAGGTTCTACCACGTGGAGGAGTTGACCCAGGAACTTAATCAATAGGGCAGTCATACTGCCGATGCGGAGGTAAGGTCTCAGCTGCTCTTTTAGAGAAAACATCAGAGAAAACAGAATATGCTGTGGGTAACCCCTCAAGAGAAGTAGTGGCTACTACTGAGGGAAAACAAACCCCACTACATCCTGTACCCCATTGAGTCACCCCCTTAGAAACCCAGTCTATCAGAGGGTTATGCCTCTGGAGCCATGGTAAACCAAGAATAAGAGGAGAGGAAGCTCCCTCAATGAGGTATAGAGCTATCTCTTCACAGTGCAGATTATTTACACACATGGAAAGATTTGTGGTCTTTTGGGAAACCACCCCTGATCCCAAGGGTCTTTTATCGACAGCCAGAATTCTCATGGGAGGATTGAGGGCAACCAAAGGAATTTTATTTTTAGCAGCGAATGCTGCGTCCAAGAAATTACCCTCCGCCCCAGAATCAATGAAGGCTGACAATTTAACAGTGCCCGTAGGCCAGGTTAATTTAACAGATAATAGGACCTTGGAGGCAGATTGGGGAGAGGAAACGCCTGCACCCAAATGGAGCTCCCCTTCTCCATTTAGGCTAGGGCGTTTCCCGGCCTCTTGGTACACTGATTGAGGAAGTGACCCTTCTCCCCACAATACAAACACAACCCAAGAGACCGCCTCCGTGCCTTTTCCTCAGGAGTAAGGTGAAAGATGCCCAGCTGCATAGGCTCCTCCTGAGGTTGAGACACAGAGGGGTTTGACAACTTAGCACTAAAATTATGCTTATACAAAGAAGAAGTACCCTGTTCCTCCCGATTTTCCCTCTGTCTCCTATCTACCTGGATAACCAGAGACATAAGGTCATCCAGATTGGTAGATAGGGGGTAATTGACCAGGCTGTCTTTGACAGATTTGGCTAGACCGATGCGAAACTGGCTCCTTAGAGCTGCATCGTTCCAACCAGTTTCCACCGCCCACCTACGAAACTCTGTGCAGTAAATCTCCACCTCCCGTTTACCCTGGCGTAGTTTGCGAATCGCGGAATCGGCCGAAGAGGCGCGATCCGATCATCGTAAAGAATGGCCATAGAGCGGAAGAAAATATCTAAAGAGTAACGGGCAGGGTCAGTGGCTGGCAATCTAAGTGCCCAGACTTGGGGGTCACCCACTAATAGGGTCATTACGAACCTGACCTTTTCCTCGTCAGAGGGAAATGAGTGGGGGAAAAAGCTGAGGTACAGCTTACAGGCCTCTTGAAAAACAAAAAACTGGGTTCTGTCCCCACCAAACTTGGCAGGAAATGCAATCTTGGGTTCCTGGGGTCTGAATACAGCACCCCTATCAGGCAGGGAACCCACAGAAGGAGTAGGAACAGAACTGGCTGGCTGCTGCGAGGGTCCCAGCTGGCGTGTTAGGTTATGGAACCCCTGGAGCAAATAGTTCTGCTTTCGCTCCTGCTCCTCCATACGTTGCAGCAGAGTAGTTAGCAACAGCTCGCAAGAAGATGGGAGTGGAGCAGCGGCAGCAGCTTCGGTGTGATCGTCGTCCTCCATGGCCCGTGATAATGTCACGGCCGGCACCCAACACCAGAACAAGTGCTCGAATCCTGGGTCTGAGCTAAGCTTCACCAGTGGTGTGACCACCTTTGAGCTTCGGGAGGAGCCCTCAGCCTAATCGGGTGCCACCTGGTCTTACGAGAGGTTCAAGCAAGTGTTCTGGCAGGCAATGGGGCACGGCTGGTAGCTAGAGTCTTTGGGACCGAGGATCACGGTAACAGACAAGGATATGGCAGAAGGATCGTCAGACAGGCTGGGTCGTGGCAGGCAGAAAGCAAGGGTCGTCAGGCAGGCAAGGGTCAAAACCGGGTATCAAGCAGGAAGGGTACAAGCAGAAGAGTAGTCGGATAACAGGCACTGGTCAGGATTCAGAATTCGGGATGGTCAAGGTACAGGCTGGGTCAAACACGGATAATCAGATTCAAACAGACAAAATAGCACAAGGCTTCAGAACAGAGCACCAGAAACAAGTTCTATCACGGGCAGTTTGCTGGGAGTGGAAGTGGCCTATTTATACCTTGTTTGGGCGCCAAGGTTTTCGTGCCAAAATCGGCGCACACGCGTCAGAATCGACGCGCGCGCGTCTGCGTCAATAAAGGAAACGAGACGCGGGCCCGCGCGTCCTAAGGAGGCAAGATGGTGGAACCACGAGGCGGGCGTCCCCGCGGCCGGCGTGGCGGGCGTCCCCTCGGCCGACTTACAGCACCCCCAATCCCAGGTAATACAGATTTCCTTACACATTGGTTACATCATGCTGAAGAGAATCTGAAGGAGAATAACCCTTTTAACAATTCTTTTACTATTAATTATAAGAGAGTGTATTGTGTGTATATATATTAAGTCTGAGCGATTACATATTAGAAACAGTGACACCTACAAGCCAAGCCAGACCTACAGAGTCACATCTTCTTGCTTGACCACAAGATCATAGTGAGAAACCCCATTAAATGTTCCAGAGATCATGTTTTCATAGCCAAAGAGGGTGCGGACTTTAGCCCGGTAGGGGATGTTGATTTCCGCCTTTCTGACTGTTGCCTCCAGACGCACAGCTTTGCCCCCCTGTACCTCAACATTTGTAGTTGCAGAGAAGGAAACCTGTAGAAAAGTGGAAAAGAAATTAACATGGAGACATTAGTATCGGGCACGGGTAGGGTTGCCACCTTTTCTGGAAAGAAATACCGGCCTTCCTATATATTTATCTTTTTTCCCTATTAATTACATTGAGATCAGCCATAATTTTTACCAGCCAGGCGGGTAAAATACTGGCCAGGTGTCAACCCTAGGCACAGGGGTTCATAATGCTGCTTTTCAGAGATGGGCTACTGAATTCAGTTTAAGCAGGCCACTAAATGTAAGTATTGTTAATGTTCTCCCTGTGTTTAAGTGAATTATTTCCAGTTTCCTCCCACACTGCAAAAACATACCGGCTGTTTTATTGGCTCCTGACGAAACTCAACATACTGCAGATGTTCCAATGCAAGGAGAGGAAAAGTACACAGTACAGTAAGGTGCAAGGTCACATGAAACCCCTTTATAGCACTTTTGTCCCCTTTAGATGCCCCCCACCCCTTCCCAAACCACACTTCTATGGGGTGCCATTTGTCCCAAATACATTCTGTATACAAAACTATCCCTAATACACAGAATGAATGTCTCTCATGTTATATAAGTATTTATGACCAGACACAGAGAAAAAAATATACAAAAGACTTATTTCTATTAAAGAATGAAAACAAAATCTGGTTAGTGCACAAAAGGATGTCATTATAATCACAAACTCCATTCTGTACATTTAACAAGCAATCTGTCTCACAAATGTATAACCTCCATGTAACGGACACACTTATGTGCAAAGTTACTTACAGAATGAATTATGTAAAAACAAACTTGCACATAATATATAATAGTGTAACTAACTATTGCTTGTCAAGCTAGATTTGAATGACAAAATAGATATCTGTGACAGAAAGCAAGATTTTATAGTACAGGATCCATTCTTTCCACAAAATGACAGTTTTGTTCCACAAAACAGATAAAATAACTATTCTGTGAAGCAACACTGTCAGTTACATTCCTGAACCAATAAGAACAAAGCTTATTGCCATATACAAACAAGATGAGAAGTGGCCAGCTCTGCTCCACATGGCTAAGGCAAAGTATCTGACCTGCTATAGAGGCGCCTCTAATGTCCCCTGTGCTGCATAGTAATAAACATGAACAAACCTTTCCTAAAAGAGCTGCTGTTAAACACTACAGGTTCATAAATGGAAGTTTTTACAAATGGCTGAGAAATACAATGCTGCTTTATATAATATATATAGAGAAAAAAAGGAGAAAAGTATGACCCATAGATTTGCACCATCCCACACTGGTTAACTGGATTCCCAAAGCAACAAATTGATGTAATAAAATATAACTTTTATTAAATATATCCTAAAATTATAATGAGACAAAATAAGGGTAAAGTGTACATTAAAATCAAGGTTAGGTAGGGGAGCTGAAGTAGACTCAAGGTCATCAGCTAATAGACGGTATTTGCTTGTCAGAACAATGCGGTTTACGTTCAAAAGTGCGGTGAGTTACCCAAGACTTCACTCACAGTCTTGGGGTACTAGTGACCCACCATGTATATGTGGATCGGGTGGAAGTAGGGTTCAGTGGTACTGTATGTGTAACCCCGAACTGGTCCGTGAATAAGCTCCAATTCTACAGACCTTACTCTATTTGGGCAGTTTGAAGTCCCTTATCCTTTAATAGCCTTAATGAACTTTGTATGTTTTTAAGCCAAGAGAGACCGAATCCGCCGAATTGCGAGATCCGTCTGCTCTGTTTAGCTAGACAGAAAATAATTATACTTGGTGTGCGGACCGTCCAGTACATGCAGAGAAACAAACGCCCGCTTACTCCATTACAAATAGCCGTCAACGCCGGCAAGGAGAGGAGGCTTCTCTAATCAGATTTAACTGTCGGCTTCAACCCGCACCACCCTTCCATTAATGAGACCAAACCGCCGGCTGGAGAGTAACAAAGCCACGGAGCAGCGCAGCTTGTGTCAGTATACCGATATTACCCACATCATCCTTCCGCCCTTCCACCCTTCCACCCTTCCACCCTTCCGTTTTGTTAAGCCCGCAGTTACTCAAGCCACCGTCCCTGCCTAACAGTTTTAAAATTCTAAGAGCGCCTGACGCGCGTTTCGCTTGCTAATCCGCAAGCTTTATCAAAGGCAATTTTTTGGCGCTGAGAAGGTGCAGGTTCAAATAGGGAGAGAAATGTCACTCAAAATTTAAATTGGCCAATCCTGACATAGTGGGTGGGGCTGTATGTTATACATTGTATCTGCCCCATATCCTTGCGAAGCAAAAAAGTGTCATTGGCAGTAGACAGATTAATAACAAAAGTATCAGAGTGTAAGGGCTTAAGGTAAATTTAGTAACATATATAGAGAAGTAACTGAATATATATATGTTGTAAAAAGCAGCATAATGTGGGAAAAATCCCCTTATTGTAATCAGTTTTTTAGTTAGATTTTAAATGAAATGGAAATGCAGGTGTGGAAAGTGTCATAAACATAGTATGATCAAATAAAAATATTCATGGTGATACTTTCATTGAGACCTTGCGGACTCAGGGTATTTAGTAGGAAAATTAATTCACTCTCCTTGGAGAGGAGAGATGTCTCCAAATCACCTCCTCGAATCTCCTTCGAGGAGGTGATTTGGAGACATCTCTCCTCTCCAAGGAGAGTGAATTAATTTTCCTACTAAATACCCTGAGTCCGCAAGGTCTCAATGAAAGTATCACCATGAATATTTTTATTTGATCATACTATGTTTATGACACTTTCCACACCTGCATTTCCATTTCATTTAAAATCTAACTAAAAAACTGATTACAATAAGGGGATTTTTCCCACATTATGCTGCTTTTTACAACATATATATATTCAGTTACTTCTCTATATATGTTACTAAATTTACCTTAAGCCCTTACACTCTGATACTTTTGTTATTAATCTGTCTACTGCCAATGACACTTTTTTGCTTCGCAAGGATATGGGGCAGATACAATGTATAACATACAGCCCCACCCACTATGTCAGGATTGGCCAATTTAAATTTTGAGTGACATTTCTCTCCCTATTTGAACCTGCACCTTCTCAGCGCCAAAAAATTGCCTTTGATAAAGCTTGCGGATTAGCAAGCGAAACGCGCGTCAGGCGCTCTTAGAATTTTAAAACTGTTAGGCAGGGACGGTGGCTTGAGTAACTGCGGGCTTAACAAAACGGAAGGGTGGAAGGGTGGAAGGGTGGAAGGGCGGAAGGATGATGTGGGTAATATCGGTATACTGACACAAGCTGCGCTGCTCCGTGGCTTTGTTACTCTCCAGCCGGCGGTTTGGTCTCATTAATGGAAGGGTGGTGCGGGTTGAAGCCGACAGTTAAATCTGATTAGAGAAGCCTCCTCTCCTTGCCGGCGTTGACGGCTATTTGTAATGGAGTAAGCGGGCGTTTGTTTCTCTGCATGTACTGGACGGTCCGCACACCAAGTATAATTATTTTCTGTCTAGCTAAACAGAGCAGACGGATCTCGCAATTCGGCGGATTCGGTCTCTCTTGGCTTAAAAACATACAAAGTTCATTAAGGCTATTAAAGGATAAGGGACTTCAAACTGCCCAAATAGAGTAAGGTCTGTAGAATTGGAGCTTATTCACGGACCAGTTCGGGGTTACACATACAGTACCACTGAACCCTACTTCCACCCGATCCACATATACATGGTGGGTCACTAGTACCCCAAGACTGTGAGTGAAGTCTTGGGTAACTCACCGCACTTTTGAACGTAAACCGCATTGTTCTGACAAGCAAATACCGTCTATTAGCTGATGATCTTGAGTCTACTTCAGCTCCCCTACCTAACCTTGATTTTAATGTACACTTTACCCTTATTTTGTCTCATTATAATTTTAGGATATATTTAATAAAAGTTATATTTTATTACATCAATTTGTTGCTTTGGGAATCCAGTTAACCAGTGTGGGATGGTGCAAATCTATGGGTCATACTTTTCTCCTTTTTTTCTCTATATTTAACTTTTAATGACCTTGCACACCACTATTGTTGTTTCAAATCACTATCAATGGGAGGTGCTACCTACTAAACTACCATACCTTTATATAATATATAATGCAAAACTTATATAAATATGATCATTTTAGGTGATATGGCTATTCTTATTGTAGTAACCTGCTTGTGTGGCCATTTTGGTTAAGGGCATTCCTGCTGTTTTGCCATTATCTTATGACTCACTCCTGTTCCTCTTCCTGTCTAAGCTGAGAGTAATTATGGGACAGGCCACACCCACCTGCCATTAAATGTACCAGAAGTTACTGTGCTTGTCTGGTGAGATGAAAAATAATTCTAGAAGAGGTGGAAAAACTCCAAAAAGAAATGGTGGAAATGAGAGAAAGATGTGAGAATAAAAAGAAACCTTTGAGAAGGGACTCCAAGGAGGGAGGTGCAGGAGGCAAGAGAATGGGCCAGCAGGGGGCAGAGAGTAGGCAGGTGAGGGTGGGTAGGCATTGCTGTGCACAGGGACCCTCCAAAGGTTTGTATTTGTGTATGGGGGGCCTACCACTGGACCTTGGATATTGGATGTAATGAGGTCCCCTTTCCAATGTTAAAGTATGCTCCTGGCAGTTTAGGAATTGGCCAGCAGATATCACTTTGATAAAGTATTTAAATGGAGCACACACACTTACTCTATTTCTTTCTGGCTGGAATTAGAATTGAGCCTAAGCAAAGTGATAGGATATGCTTTGTTATAGCTAACACTACGGGGCCCATTTACTCAGTTCGAGTGAAGGAATAGAATAAAAAAAACTTCGAATTTCGAATGTTTTTTTTGGCTACTTCGACCATCGAATTGGCTACTTCAACCTTTGACTACGAATCCCACGATTCGAACTAAAAATCATTCGACTATTCAATCATTCGATAGTCGAAGTACTGTCTCTTTAAAAAAAAAAACTTCAACCCCCTACTTCGCCATCTAAAACCTACCGAACCTCAATGTAAGCCTATGGGGACGGTCCCCATAGGCTTTGCAAGCTTTTTTTGGTTGAAGAAAAATCGTGCGATCGATGGATTAAAATCCTTTGAATCGAACGAATTGCGGATTTACCTTCGGCAGTCGAATATCGAGGGTTAATTAACCCTCGATATTCGACCCTATGTAAATCTGCCCCTACGTGTGATAGATAGGGATTAGGGTAGCTAGCTGAGCAGCCTGAAGCTTCACCAAGGAGAGTTATGAAATAGAACCCTGGGTGCACTACCCCAGACTAGGGATAAAGTATTCAGATTTAGGGACTACTGTATTTCATCTAGGTCATACTTAAAGGGATTCTGTCACTCATGATTTACATGGTTTACTTTTAATTTTTAAATTACACTGTTTACATTGTATATAATTCACTCTAACATTTAACATTTTATTCTTGAACCAACAAATGTATTTTCTTTAGCTGTACTATGCACTTCAATATGACCCAAGTAGTGTTTCCTAGCACACAGCTTCATAGAAATCCCCCTCCCCAGCCATCACCCTGTAGTTTTGCCACTGTCTATGCCGTTATTAAAGTGCTAATTACTGGCGCCATAGACAAAAGTACAACAACTTCAATATCACATGAACTAAAAATCAATTTGTGAAGCTTCTCACCTCCCTTTCATTGATTGTGGACCATTTCCAGTTGTGTGTTGTGCTAACGTCCAAATGAGCCTTTATTTCAGCTTTACTTATTAACGGAATCCCAGTGTAGCACACTTAATATTTGCACCTGTAAGACTGCTGGGTAATGTAGTCCCCCCCGTGCCTTCCACTACAGTACAGAGGAACTAGTTAATGCTTCAGACTGCAGGAAGGAAGGGATTTTCTCCAGCCAATGATAAAGGAGACAGTCTGTGCCCTGCCCTCTCAGCCAGGAACAGAAGTGGAACCAGGGCCTGGAACAGGAGGAGGAGAGACCAGCCAGCATGGAGAGATGTGCTGAGAGATCTAGAGACTGGGTTTGTGTTCCAGCCTGCTGAGTGACCAGCCAGAGAGAGAGAGAGACTGCTATTAACCTGCAAGGGGAGAACACTGCAGTGTGCAGCCTGCTTGAAGCTGTTTGCTGCTGTTCCCTGGAGGAAGTTTTGTTGTCAGCACCATTGTGATCCAGGAGTACAACAGTCAGACATCTTGATAAGGAGAAAGCCACAGTGTGGAGAGAAGCAAGGTTCCTTGTCAACTGTAAGTTATTAACCCTTTGTGCTACCAGTTTAAGGAACTTTGGGAGTTATAAAACAGACATTATCCTGCTAGTCCATTGGAGGGTGAGACATATTGTGCAAGGAGAGCTGACAGCATTGCACCATCTATACCCTTACCAAGGGACACATCACCAGTTCTTTTATTGTGGTTACATCCAGGGAGATAATTCAGTTGCACAGTTCAGCAGCAACTTAAGGTGGACTTTGCCATTCATTTAGACTGCTGTGCTATTTGCAGCCCATCCAGTTCTTTCAACTCAGTAAGGGGGCCCCCCATCGGTACACAACTGTTTCAGGACTTAGGTGTGCACACCGGGGTTTGACGGGTCTTACAGGGGTTGTCTTTGTTAAATTGTCATATTTCCTACAGTGTTAGCAGAATACTAATTGCCATATTATTGTTTTATTTCTAACCAATCATCTCTTACAGCTGCAGCTGTTTAATAAAGTCAGGTTGTGCCTGTTGCACTGCCATCTTGTGTGCCTGGTTACTGGGGCCTTGGGGTGTCACCTGGTTAAGAAAAGCAGACTCATATAGACTACTGCCAACACCTACGGGTGCGCTACACTTGATCAGATCAATGTAGCGGGTGGTCCCCCCAGCTCCTCGGGTTCTCAATTTGATCACAATAGGGTCTAGTGGCTGAGCCCCTTGGAGGATTTGCTTCACTCTCACTTGATCCACTTCTTTAGAGTCTATGCCTTTCTTTAGTAAGATTTGGTGAATAATCTTATCAAGGCGTCGGATGTAATTAGATAATTTCTCTCCCTCCCACTGGTAAGTGTGCTTCAACTGGTAGTGGAGATCCTCTACATCCTCAACTCTGCCAAACACTGTTTGAAGGGCAGCAAGGTAATCATATGTCGTGCAATCTTGCTGACTCAGCTTTAAATTCCTCACTGCTTCAGATGCAGCACCTCTTAGACACTCTGCTATTTGCTGCTTCTTTTGTGCCTCTGGTATGTCCCACTCATCAAGGGCCTGTAATGCCTGATCCATCCAGACTTCATATTCCTCTTCACCCATGGGCAATGGTTGTACCCCTGAGAAGATCTTCAGTTTTCGGTAGCCTGCACCAATATGGGCACCATAACCCTGATTACACTTAGCCATGAATTCTCCCATGGCTGTAAAGAACTCGGGCCCAATCATAGCCACAGGTGATGGGGCAGGTGGCACTTCCAGTGCAGCAGGACTCTCCACAGCTCGGTACTCAGTGTGGGCAAGTTTAGGTCGCACAATCTGAGCTTTGTTACCTTCATCACCCACCTCAACTGTGTCAGTTACAACAAGAGAAGTGACTCGGCAATCCCACTGTAGTAACACCTGGAGATGCCCCATGTGCTCCTCTCTTTGCAGCTTTACAATGCAGCATCTGTTCTGTGGTGCTAGGCGGTCTAACAGTCTGTAGATCTGCTCTGATGAGAATTTTGTGACAGGCAAAAGTAAAGCAGTACAATGGGAAGGATCCACACCCGCTACCTTGCACCATTTAGTAACATCACTTGGCTCCATCTTGCTGGTTAGAGGGAGACTGGGCGTAGAAAGCTAGTAATCCCGGACGAGCCCCCAAGTGTAGCGCACCCGTAGGTGTTGGCAGTAGTCTATATGAGTCTGCTTTTCTTAACCAGGTGACACCCCAAGGCCCCAGTAACCAGGCACACAAGATGGCAGTGCAACAGGCACAACCTGACTTTATTAAACAGCTGCAGCTGTAAGAGATGATTGGTTAGAAATAAAACAATAATATGGCAATTAGTATTCTGCTAACACTGTAGGAAATATGACAATTTAACAAAGACAACCCCTGTAAGACCCGTCAAACCCCGGTGTGCACACCTAAGTCCTGAAACAGTTGGGTACCGATGGGGGGCCCCCTTACTGAGTTGAAAGAACTGGATGGGCTGCAAATAGCACAGCAGTCTAAATGAATGGCAAATTCCACCTTAGGTTGCTGCTGAACTGTGCAACTGAATTATCTCCCTGGATGTAACCACAATAAAAGAACTGGTGATGTGTCCCTTGGTAAGGGTATAGATGGTGCAATGCTGTCAGCTCTCCTTGCACAATATGTCTCAGCCTCCAATGGACTAGCAGGATAATGTCTGTTTTATAACTCCCAAAGTTCCTTAAACTGGTAGCACAAAGGGTTAATAACTTACAGTTGACAAGGAACCTTGCTTCTCTCCACACTGTGGCTTTCTCCTTATCAAGATGGCTGACTGTTGTACTCCTGGATCACAATGGTGCTGACAACAAAACTTCCTCCAGGGAACAGCAGCAAACAGCTTCAAGCAGGCTGCACACTAGTGTTCTCCCCTTGCAGGTTAATAGCAGTCTCTCTCTTTGGCTGGTCACTCAGCAGGCTGGAACACAAACCCAGTCTCTAGATCTCTCAGCACATCTCTCCATGCTGGCTGGTCTCTCCTCCTCCTGTTCCAGGCCCTGGTTCCACTTCTGTTCCTGGCTGAGAGGGCAGGGCACAGACTGTCTCCTTTATCATTGGCTGGAGAAAATCCCTTCCTTCCTGCAGTCTGAAGCATTAACTAGTTCCTCTGTACTGTAGTGGAAGGCACGGGGGGGACTACATTACCCAGCAGTCTTACAGGTGCAAATATTAAGTGTGCTACACCAGCTTCAAATGTCAGTTCACTACCAAGTGCAACGGTGAATCCGTGTTCATGGCTAAATTCGCTCACTTCCTTTATGGTTCTACTGAATCTGCCAACATTACACACAACATATACATATAAACTCAACTGTGGGAGAAATGATCTTCAGTGTAATAAAACATTCCTTATCAAATCAGTCGGGGTTTCTTATAATTCCAGGGGAAGAGAAGCCGTGAATAATAATCCCTCCAGTAAGGAGAGAAGGGGACAATTTATCTGTTTAATAGACTAATATAATGAAGCAAAATGATTAATCTCAAAGAAAAAGGAAACTTTTAAAAATGTATAAATATGATTATCCCATTCTCCCTTTTGCCTTGATGATATATTTGAGCTAATAGTAATAAAAAATATATAAAAAAAACTGTAATGCAAATGCAGGTTTAAGAGAGTTAACGTGCTGAAATGGTAATGATAATGAAAACACGATTTATAGTTTATTCTATTAGATTACCATGAGACAAAACTGTCAATTATCTAATGCTCGGGCCTTTGGGTACTAAAATGATTGTTTACATGGTTTCTGCATTTGAATTTCTTGGCTTCATGCGGATTTTTTTTTTCCCTGATCAGGTTTAACATTTTTTGAAATTCCAGGACCTATTTTGATTCCCAGTCCAATCCGGGAATTTTTAATTCTGAAGGATACATGTACTGTTAGTATAAATGAATTTTGTCCAAGTAGTCAAGGAAGTTGGCAGGAGTAAGAGGCTGCTTTAATGTTCTTCTGATTAGGAAAATAATTAGAAACCTTTCTCAAATCTTTGCTAAGCAGAAAAAAATATTTTTTTAAATATGTAAATAATAAAAAAATTAAGCAGGAAGGGGTGGGAAGTTGGTTCATGAGAACAGAGAAAAATCTGAGATTCTGAACTGGTTATTTTTCCTCTGTCTACACAAATGAGGAAGCAACTAATGAAGGTTTCCAATTTAATAGTCCCGATTCTAGTAATACAAATAATGAGCTTGTTTATATAAACAATTGTAGAATTTCTGAAGCAAACACATCAGTTTTAGCAGTGCAGCACAACAGTATGTTATATTTTCAAATACTTTCTTTTTTGGTGTTACTGTTACTTTAAGAGGGATATAAATGAGCTGGAGAGAGTGCAGAGACTAAGTGCAATTAAACTGGTTAGAGGGAGGGAAGAGTTAAATTATGAGGGGAGACTGACAAGGTTGGGGTTGTTTTCTCTGGAAAAAAGGCGCTTGTGAGGGGACATGATTAGACTTTACAAGTACATTAGAGGACATTATAGACAAATAGCAGGGGACCTTTTTACCCATAAAGAGAATCACGTACCAGAGGCCTCCCCTTCAGACTAGAGGAAAAGAAGTTTCATTTAAAGGAACAGAGTAGGGGGTTCATCACAGTGAGGACAGTGAGGTTGGGGAATGCACTGCCGGGTGATGATTCAGTTAATGACTATAAGAGGGACTTGGATGATTTCTTGGACAGACATAATATCAAAGGCTATTGTAGTACTAAAATTATTGGTATATATCATTTATATGATGGTATGGAGGGGTCAGTGTGTGTGTGTGTATGGATGTTGGGTTTTATTTGGAGGGTTGAACTTGATGGACATTGGTTTTTTTTCAACCCAACTTAAAAGAACAAAGAATTGATAATGTGCTATTGCCCTGCATTGGTAAAAGTTATGTGTTTGCTTCAAAAATAATAGTATCGTTTATATAAATAGGCTGCTATATTAACATGGGGGCAGCCATTTAAGCTGAAAAAGGAGAAAAGGCACAGGTTACTTAGCAGATAACAGATTAGCTCTGTAATAGAATACAATGGTGTTCTACAGAGTGCATCTGTTATCAGGGCCGGATAGACTGGGACCTATTGTTGCCTTCCTTTCCCCCTTCATATGAGTCTTATCTTATTGGGTCCAGAGCACAGGGATTGGTGCACAGGATTTGAAGAGCTTTGTCCGCATGTCTCCAGTGTTTCTGAACACATTACGATGTGGTGGGGTGACATGCCGCCCCGAAAATTCTGCCTCCCTAGGCCCGGGCCTTTGTGGCCATTCAACAAATCAGGGCCTGTCTGTTATCTGCTATGTAACCTGATGCATTTTTTATAAATTATAGTAGTCTTTCTAAAGCAAGCATACTAATTTTACGTAAGTAATTTTAATCACTTAAAAACACTTTCATTTTTTTGGTGTTACTGTTCCTTGAACAATGTAAGTAACTGTGCAAGCTTACTAGTTACTAATAAAGGTGGATAATGCCTATTTATTATTTTCAGACTGTGCTATATATGCATTTTGTGGGTGCTGCCACAAATAGTAACAAGTTAAAGTACTTACGTAAATGCGCACTTTAATGGCGTGGTGCTTCTCCTGTTATCATAGTTTTGCCTCTCCACCACCTCGATGCTCTCGGAAAGGGTTTTGGCTTCATCAATCAGGAACTCAAACGCCAGGATATTTGTGATTGTTGTATCTCTGGAGAAGCTAAGGAATTTATATAGATTATAGTCATAACCCAAGTGTTTTGCCGTATCCATATATTTCATTTCCCTGTTGGTTGGAAGTGGCCCTCTGTATATGTTTCCTTTATTCTTCTCCACACACCACAGGTCTCCACCAGGGCTGAAACCTATGAAATGGGTAAGATTTTGCCAATCGCTTCCATCAACTATTGAACTTGCTTCATACCATTTATCAGAGATGTTGATTGGTGGGTGTCTTTTCCGAAGCTCGCCCGAGGAAGTCACTACATACAAGAAACCTTCTCCATCAAAAAAATAAGCATCAAAATTCCATCCACCCTCACTAATCCTTGTAGCTTGTTCATAACGCCAGGAGATATTATCATTACTTGGTGCCGGGCCCTTGTACAGATCTCCATCTTTTGTCACCGCATATAGATCCCCATTTGGGTGGAACAACACAGATTTAAATTGATTCCACGTGTTTTTTCCTACTCTCTTGGCCAAAGAAAACCAGTCCTGGCTCTGGTCTGATGGAATAGGCCCCATGTAAATCTCTGTGTCTTTAATGACATACAGATTCCCGTCTGGGTGAAAGGCAATGAGACTGGCATTGGGTAGTTTTCCCACAAAATCTGATCTGTCATAGAAGGAATCCATATAATCCTTTGGTGGTCTCCCAACTTTTACTGTAAAATTCTTAAAGACGGCAAATAAAATGATTAATGAAATTTCAAAAAAAATTTGATGAGATCCACTAGCCAGTAATTCTGATCAGGTTTTGTATTAGAGGGCTTATTCTTCTTTTTTCTCTCTATTACGTGAATGCAAATAAATACGAGGCTTTCTATTGTAAAAGGGGTAAAAGGAAAGAAACCCCTTTGGACCGTGGATATTGCATATAATTATCTATTCAAATTAGCATATAGCATTATCATAATGGCTTAAGAGCTTGCAATTTTATTTTTATTATAAAATTGCAAGCTCTTAAGCCATTATGATTATGGTATATGCTAATTTGAATAGATAATTATATGCAATATCCAAGGTCCAAAGGGGTTTCTTTCCTTTTACCCCCTTACCCCCTTCTCCTCTTTTTTTGTTTTATACATTTTAGCAGAGTGTGGTCGTTTTTATTAATACAAATAATATAATAAAGCAATAGAAGATGTGCATTTTTAACTGTAACAATCCAGACAACCAACAGGGGTCGCTGGAGACCTATTGTATATAAAGAAAATTTTCGATTCACTTTGTAAGCCTATGATTAAGGGAAGGTGTTCCGGAAACGCATAAGGCCTATGTATTTCCACAGTGCCCAGCAATAAAAAGCCTGTTTTTTATCGGATGGTGTTTCTATTAATGTTACTTTAGTTCAGAATGGTTTCGCACAGTGAACATATTTGGTTCTATTTATAAAGCTGGATACGAGTGGTGGATTAATGGGCGGGTTTATCAAAAGTTGAATTTCGAATTCATGTGAATTTTTTTCTTACTTGAATAAATTTCGAATAGACTCACAACTCGAATAGGAGGTTATCTGAGAAAACATTTGAACGTCTAATATTCGATTGAATAGGAACGATCCGAAAATTTGATCCGTATTCAAAACTCGAATGTCAGGAAGGCTCTTAACAACTTCAAATGGCTCAACGGACCTCTGCCATTGACTTGTAAATGAACTTAGCAGGTTTTAGGTGGTGAATATCAGAATTAGGACAGTTTACACGGCCGAGCTGTGATAAAGCTCACATTCAAATTTACATTCCAATAAGGGGATTACAATTTGAATGTGTGAATTTTCAAAAATGCTAACTTTAATTTACTGTTTGACCCTTAATATATCAGCCCCTTAATATGCAAACAGAAACACAAATTTGATGGCAAATTGTAAATATTTATGCGCACACTCTACGTTCAGGTTATGCCACAACATTGGTGGAAAATATTAGCAAAACAGTTTTGCAAATTGTGAATTTCTTTTCCCTCATACAACCTCTTACAGTTGCAACACTCACACAAACATCTGTCTCATTTGTGAATTTTTGTGCACAAGACGAGTGCACAGTAAAATATTTCAGCTTTCAAGAGAAAACATGGGCAATACAACCATGTGCAAAAAAAAATATGCTTACAAAAAAATCTGTTATACAGATAGCTAGAATCTCAGCTGCCATAAAGCAGGACAAGACTGCTGCTTACAATGGGGATCAGATAGGATCTGTGCAGCCACAGGGACAGAATGTTCTGTTATACAGATAGCTAGAATCTCAGCTGCCATAAAGCAGGACAAGACTGCTGCTTACAATGGGGATCAGATAGGATCTGTGCAGCCACTGGGACAGAATGTTCTGTTATACAGATAGCTAGAATCTCAGCTGCCATAAAGCAGGACAGGACTGCTGCTTACAATGGGGATCAGATAGGATCTGTGCAACCACTGGGACAGAATGTTCTGTTATACAGATAGCTAGAATCTCAACTGCCATAAAGCAGGGCAGGACTGCTGCTTACAATGGGGATCAGATAGGATCTGTGCAGCCACTGGGACAGAATGTTCTGTTATACAGATAGCTAGAATCTCAGCTGCCATAAAGCAGGACAGGACTGCTGCTTACAATGGGGATCAGATAGGATCTGTGCAGCCACTGGGACAGAATGTTCTGTTATACAGATAGCTAGAATCTCAGCTGCCATAAAGCAGGACAGGACTGCTGCTTACAATGGGGATCAGATAGGATCTGTGCAGCCACTGGGACAGAATGTTCTGTTATACAGATAGCTAGAATCTCAGCTGCCATAAAGCAGGACAGGACTGCTGCTTACAATGGGGATCAGATAGGATCTGTGCAGCCACTGGGACAGAATGCTCTGTTATACAGATAGCTAGAATCTCAGCTGCCATAAAGCAGGGCAGGACTGCTGCTTACAATGGGGATCAGATAGGATCTGTGCAGCCACTGGGACAGAATGTTCTGTTATACAGATAGCTAGAATCTCAGCTGCCATAAAGCAGGACAGGACTGCTGCTTACAATGGGGATCAGATAGAATCTGTGCAACCACTGGGACAGAATGTTCTGTTATACAGATAATTTAAGTCAAATTGGGAGCAGAAGTAGTAAATACTATTAGTAAGCATGTTGGAGACCTCTAGTGACCAAAAAGAGGCAAAACCACAATCTCAATAATTTCTCCAAAACATGCTATTCAATAAAAAAATTATTTTATTCACATCAGTAGTTAAAAAACAAGTATAGTAATCCCTCTAACGCCTAACGCGTTTCATGCTTACCCAGCACTTAGTCATAGGCAGAATCCAACTAGTCTCTCTTATTTAGTTCCTTAAATACTAGCACATATAGTCCCTCCCCTTAATAAAACCAATCACATACATATGTTACAAATGCCATATATCATCCAATGGACTACAGGCTTTGTTCAAATACAATGATCTATATGTTAGATAATACATGTTACAGGGCATATACGAAAGTGTAATTCACAAAAAGTCATAAGAAAATATAATTAAATATAGCAAGTCACATCAAATGTGTAATTGAGGCCTAGTGGCAACCTGGTCTGTAGGTGAAAGATCCAATATACCTCTCTTTTCTTTAATTTCGTCAGGAGGTCACCCCCTCTAATGCCTGTCTTAATTTGTTCTATCATATTTTCTTATGACTTTTTGTGAATTACACTTTCGTATATGCCCTGTAACATGTATTATCTAACATATAGATCATTGTATTTGAACAAAGCCTGTAGTCCATTGGATGATATATGGCATTTGTAACATATGTATGTGATTGGTTTTATTAAGGGGAGGGACTATATGTGCTAGTATTTAAGGAACTAAATAAGAGAGACTAGTTGGATTCTGCCTATGACTAAGTGCTGGGTAAGCATGAAACGCGTTAGGCGTTAGAGGGATTACTATACTTGTTTTTTAACTACTGATGTGAATAAAATAATTTTTTTATTGAATAGCATGTTTTGGAGAAATTATTGAGATTGTGGTTTTGCCTCTTTTTGGTCACTAGAGGTCTCCAACATGCTTACTAATAGTATTTACTACTTCTGCTCCCAATTTGACTTAAATTAGTTGTTTATTAGTGACCAGTAATTGGTAGCAGTAATTTACTCATATTTTGATTATAAAGCGGTGTGTTGTGATATGGACAATTATATTTTTACTTCTTTGATATAACCGCTTTTTCTATATGCTGAACGGCATCCTGATTGGCACAAGACGCAGTGGCCCATGATAAAAGTGATTGTAAACTCTTTATGTGGACTTAAGGACTTGAAACACAGCGCCTAGTACCTCAGTTGGTGAATATACTCTTTAGATATTCCCTGTCTCGATTCCTCTCTCCCTCCCTTCTCCCTGCTCATTTTACCGAGGGTTTGTTGTGCGCTTGTTGTGCTGGAACGCACTGTGACACGCAGAGGAGTGACGGCTGCGCTACGCTGTTCGGCTGACGTCAGAGGGGGGCGGAGCTACAGCGGAGCGTGTATTTGAAGCGCCCAGCTGCGGCCATCTTTCGCATCTACTCTAACCACCACGAGGAAGCAGGAAGCTCCCGCCAATTGAGTCATCTGGGGCCCAGCAGAGACATAGAACAGCCTCCTGCATACTCTTTCTTCTGGAGCCTCTCCCCTAGCGAAACGCCTGAGGCAGTGGCACTCAGGCGCAACTTTTACACGGTGAGCCCATACTGTTTGCTTTACCAATCTTGTACTACACTGCACCAGCGGGAATTTATCCCCTCCCTTAAGTTATACGCCTGGGGCCTAACAGCACCTGGGCGCCACGTGGCTCGGGTGAGCAGTATTTGTTTATTGATAAGATATCTGTGGGGCTAGCAGTAAAGTCTTTTGACTCACATCAAGCGTCACGTCCGGGGCTAGATTAGCATCTGGACGCAACAAACACTTGGTGAGCCAAGTTCATCACAACTAAAACAATATTTTGCTTACTATGGTTAACTTTCTTGGCTTAATATTCTTATGAGCAATTGTTTAGAATACTTCTCCTTTCTGAATCTGTAAATTGTATTTAGTGCTCTGAGGGTGTGTCTAAGGAGATCTGTATAACTTCCCCTCATTCCCACCTTGGAGTCTGTAAACCTCTAATATTAGTATATTGTCTAATTAACGTATTGGGTACTAATATATTTTTTATTCTCATGTCAGATTAAGGTGTTATACACACACTTGTCTATATTACATATTGCTGAATGTGGTTGTTAAGATTTATGACACATTGGTATAGACACTTATAATATACACTCAGTACTTTGTAATATAAAAAAAAAAAAAAAAAAAAAAAAAAATACACATTTTTTATTATTTGTAATATACACTAAATATTTTCTACTTTTTGCTCTTTTCCTCAATATGGAGGAATTTTTGGATTGCACCACACGGGTGGATAAAGCAAACCGCACATTTTGTACCAGCATAATTACCTCACAGGATGGTCTGAATTTAATCAAAATGTTTAGAGACCTGGAACGTCTCTCCATAAAAGAACTCTATACATGGTGGGATATAGCTTCTCTGGAAAAATATGTAGATAGCCAAATGATACCACGTGGTTTGAGAATCAAAAAATTCCCTTCTTTTGTGGAGAAAGACGAGGTATTTGTTACTAGCTGGAACAAAATATTGTCGGATTGCTCATTTAAATTAATGGAACTGATGATTGAGTATAAGAGTAAAGCACATGAACAAATCAAATTAGATTTGAGAAGGATGGAAAAGGATTTAGAGTCGTTTAAAGGGCATGCACAATATATTGACACATATGAGAGCACTAAGAAAAAGGTAAATAAAATTGAATTAGACATTATGGAGAATAAGAAAAATAAATTTAATAGGGATACGACAGATTATGGAAGAGACCAGGTTTATACCTGGGCACAAAGGAGGAGGGAGAATAGATTTACACAGGGACACAACTATTCACAAAGATCGATTTTAAAGAATACGAGTACCCCAAAAAAGGTTAGCTTTTCAAGTATGGAGGGTGAAGATCTTTCAGAAGGCTCTTTTGCTGGCTCTTCCCCTGTCTCTTCACAGGCCAACAGGACTGAAAAAGCCCAAAAGGTTTTTTTAGGGACAGAAGAAACATCAAACACAGAAAACAGACAGTGGACACAGAACAAGACAAACAGATCCCTATGGAAAAACAAGAACCCTATGGAAGAACAAGAGACACCAAGGGACAAAGACAGAGAAAGCTATGCACTGAGGAAGAAGACACCGAGAAAGTAATGAACTTGTCATCTAAATGTCTTTCCCCTATTCATTTACAGGTTCTGGCGAAGGGACTTTCTTTTTCTCCTACTAGGAATTTTGATATTTTTGAAACAATGTTAGACGTTAACCAATTTGTTAGGAAAATTGTATTGAAGAAGTATTTTGCACAAAGAGAAGAGAATGAGAGAGATTTGGCTATCCCAACCCCCCCAGAAACAATAGACACCTCTAGATTCAAAAATCGTAGTGAATTTTATCCTACACAATTTAGGGGACCATTGGTTGACGTATTCCAGACAAGAGTGGAAGAAGCACTTTGGCAGTTACATTTTAAGAATGCTGATACTCAATGGTCTTCTAACTTGACAATAAAAGAAAAAGCTGCACTTAAGGAACTACAGGAAGATAACTCCATAGTCATAAAGAATGCAGACAAGGGTGGAATGGTAGTAGTCCTAGATGCTGTAACATATAAAGATGAGGCCTTGAGGCAACTTGAAGATAGAGGAGCTTATTTGTTATTGGAAAGGGACCCTACAGAAACATTTTTACATAAACTAGTGACATTGGTGGAGCTGGCTTATTCAAAGGAGCTGATCACTGATATAATCAAGGAATATCTTTATACCGAGCTCTCCTGTTATACCCACATTTTATCATTTACCTAAAGTACATAAAAATCAAAGGCCACCAATTGGTAGGCCGATCGTATCTGGAATAGGCTCACTTAATGAGCACCTGTCTGAATGGATAGATGCTCACTTGCAGCCATTGGTGTTACGACTGACTAGTTATGTCAGGGACACCACAGATGTACTGGACAAACTTGACAAGATTGTGTGGCGGGAGGAGTACAGCTGGGCCACACTTGATGTGGCCTCGCTTTACTCCTCTATTCCACACGATAAGGGATTGGAAGCTATTAAATTTCATTTGGATAAATACAGCAAATATACAGAAGAGTTGAAAGACTTTCTCCTAAAAGCTATAGGTTTTTTATTGAAACACAACTATTTCCTGTTTAATGGCCAATATTACCTGCAACAGTGCGGGACGGCTATGGGAGCTAAATTTGCGCCCTCCTTCGCTAATCTCTATATGGGGTGGTGGGAAGAAACCCATCTGACAACAATCAGCAACCAACATCTAAAATTCTATATTCGTTACATTGACGATTTGCTGTGTATTTGGACAGGAGGAGAACATAAGTTCAGGGAATTTGTGGTGGATATTAACACCAATGACTTGAATCTAAGCTTTACAGATACATTCTCTAAGGAAGAAATTGAATTTTTGGATGTCAAATTGATGGCCAAAACCAACACTATACATACTACTATTTATCGGAAACCTTGTAGTGGTAACACTCTGCTACATGCACAGTCTTGCCATCCAAGGAGCCAAATAGCTGGAATTCCAATAGGACAGTTCCTGCGATTACGCAGAAACTGTTCTACTTTGGATGAATTTAAAACCAAGGCAGACGAAATGAGGGACAGATTTAAAGAAAGGGGATACAATAGTAAGTCTATTCAGAGGGCTTACACTAGAGCTGAAACCATTGACAGGGAGATACTCCTGACCCCACAGAATAAAACACATAAGAAAGAATTTGGTCAAAGAATTTCTTTTATTACACGATATAGTAGACAATATAAAAAAATTGTCAAAACAGTAAAAAAGTTTTTGCCTATATTGTATGCCGATAGGGATTTCTGTAAGGTATTAGATCCAGGAATAGGTTGCGTAGCAAGACGGGCCTATACTCTGGGTGACTCATTGTCTCCGAGCCTATTCAAAGAGAAAAATAGCAGCAAACAAGATTTTCTGAGACACAGTGGTTGTTTTAAGTGTGGGCACAACCGCTGTGTCACATGTAAATATTTAAAAGTCTCTGGAGAGTTCAATTCGACTGTGACTACAACCACATATAAAATCAAACAGTATATCAATTGTTGCAGTAGGGGGATAGTTTACCTCATTACCTGAACTAAATGTGGCAAGCAATATGTGGGTTGTACTATTAGATCATTGAAAGACCGTATCAGGGAACACATCAACCAAGTGAGCAATATTAAACTAAGCAGCAAAACCAATGTCACTAGGCACTTCCAAGAATGTAATAACAGTAATTTAAAGTATTTTTCTATACAAGGGATAGAACAAATTAAGACAGGCATTAGAGGGGGTGACCTCCTGACGAAATTAAAGAAAAGAGAGGTATATTGGATCTTTCACCTACAGACCAGGTTGCCACTAGGCCTCAATTACACATTTGATGTGAATTGCTATATTTAATTATATTTTCTTATGACTTTTTGTGAATTACACTTTCGTATATGCCCTGTAACATGTATTATCTAACATATAGATCATTGTATTTGAACAAAGCCTGTAGTCCATTGGATGATATATGGCATTTGTAACATATGTATGTGATTGGTTTTATTAAGGGGAGGGACTATATGTGCTAGTATTTAAGGAACTGTTATACAGATAGCTAGAATCTCAGCTGCCATAAAGCAGGAGAGGACTGCTGCTTACAATGGGGATCAGATAGGATCTGTGCAGCCACTGGGACAGAATGTTCTGTTATACAGATAGCTAGAATCTCAGCTGCCATAAAGCAGGACAGGACTGCTGCTTACAATGGGGATCAGATAGGATCTGTGCAGCCACTGGGACAGAATGTTCTGTTATACAGATAGCTAGAATCTCAGCTGCCATAAAGCAGGACAGGACTGCTGCTTACAATGGGGATCAGATAGGATCTGTGCAGCCACTGGGACAGAATGCTCTGTTATACAGATAGCTAGAATCTCAGCTGCCATAAAGCAGGACAGCACTGCTGCTTACAATGGGGATCAGATAGGATCTGTGCAGCCACTGGGACAGAATGTTCTGTTATACAGATAGCTAGAATCTCAGCTGCCATAAAGCAGGACAGGACTGCTGCTTACAATGGGGATCAGATAGGATCTGTGCAGCCACTGGGACAGAATGTTCTGTTATACAGATAGCTAGAATCTCAGCTGCCATAAAGCAGGACAGGACTGCTGCTTACAATGGGGATCAGATAGGATCTGTGCAACCACTGGGACAGAATGTTCTGTTATACAGATAGCTAGAATCTCAGCTGCCATAAAGCAGGACAGGACTGCTGCTTACAATGGGGATCAGATAGGATCTGTGCAGCCACTGGGACAGAATGTTCTGTTATACAGATAGCTAGAATCTCAGCTGCCATAAAGCAGGACAGGACTGCTGCTTACAATGGGGATCAGATAGGATCTGTGCAGCCACTGGGACAGAATGTTCTGTTATACAGATAGCTAGAATCTCAGCTGCCATAAAGCAGGACAGGACTGCTGCTTACAATGGGGATCAGATAGGATCTGTGCAGCCACTGGGACAGAATGTTCTGTTATACAGATAGCTAGAATCTCAGAATGGCTTACCTGGTATATTGGGTTTATCAGCCTTGAGTGCTACATTATATCTGAGAGGTTCTTTTTCCAACAAAGCAATAAGCTCTTTAACGTTTTTGGGATCTATTTGGTGGATGGAGCTTTTGACAGTGGTAGGCAGGGCCTTCTGGAACTGATGTAGAACTAGACGGTCCACAACTTGAGACACAGACGAGGAATCTGGTTTGAGCCACTTTCTAGTCAGATGAATGAGACTGTAGATCTGTGAGTGAGGGGGCTTCTCCCATTGGTAGGACCAATCATCCATTGTACATTCATCATTTACTGAGGATTTGATTCCTAAACAGTTGAGGATCTCAGTCTTCAGCTTCTCATAATCCTGTTTAGCATCAGCCTGTAGATCTTTGTAGGCTGCAAGTGCTTCTCCAGTTAGTAGGGGTAAAAGCAAAGCTGCCCACTGCTCCTTTGGCCGTTCTTCTATCATGGCTGTATGTTCAAAGGCAGAAAAGTAGGCCTCGACATCCTCAGCCTCTGCCATCTTCTGCATGGGAAAGCTGCAACCTGCGTTGCCTTCATGGGCCTTTCCCTCCATCTTGTCTTCTTCTTCTTCTTCTTCTTTGGTAGGACCTTTGGTAGAATTTCTAGAACAGCATCCAGTGCAGATATCGTGCGGCAAAACTGATATACTGTGTGCACCCTCCCCTGTCAGTTCTCCCTCCTCTCAGTAATAACATTAACATAGTGACATAGCAGATCCATACGTATGATGCTGAGCTGAGCAATACTGGCAGCAGCACAAAACACATTACTGTATCAGCTCCAGCCTTCAGAGATTCCCACTTAGTCTGACCACACAATAAAGGGCCACTGCGTCTATCAAGTAATGCTGGGGCCACTCACCAAATATCATGACATGCTGGGGGGCACACTCTGAGAATACCATGAAATGCTGGGGGCACACACTGAGAATACCATGAAATGCTGGGGGCACACACTGAGAATACCATGAAATGCTGGGGGCACACTTTGGGAATATCATGAAATTGTGCCATTCATATAATTCTGGGGGACGTATATTGTAACTGTCATGATATGCTGGGTGTGACACCAGTGTTGGACTGGTGGGCCCGACCCTCATGGGCCCCCGCTGGGACAGACCCCCTCTCCCCACATGGGCCTAGCGCGCCCTCTTGCATGCGCTTCACATACTAGGGGGCGGGCGCGGAGGCCGGTAGAGGGACCTGGACAGCGGTCCTGGTGGGCCCCAGGCAGGTCCGGACTGAGAATTAAAAAAGGCCCTGGCATTTCAGGTACACAGAGGCCCAATCAGCCCACAAAGAGGCCCAAACAGCCCCCACCAGCCCACTAAATACTGACTTTCTATAGCACCTTACAGCAGCCCTTCTGGCATTTACCAGAACCCACAGATTGCCAGTCCGGGCCTGGCCCCAGGCCCCCCAGTCCAACGTTGGGTGACACTGTGAATGTGGGGTCCAGATAGTGTCTCTCAAAACATTGTTTATTTGTGATTCTGCCACTCCTATAAAACGGGGTACGTTCTCTTATATCAGAGTGGTATTTGGGGTTTGCCTTAACAGTGGGTATGGGCACTAGTTTCTTTGCTGTGCATATGGCTGCTATATGGATTCACACGAATATAACTGTTGCTCTGCCATGATATAGGTATTTACTATATAATAAGGGGAGTGTCTAATGGGAAATCAGTGATTTATTTTGACTTAGGGTGGCTATAGACACACCGGCACTATTGTATAAAATTCAGTTTTATATAATATACGGGCGTGTATGGCGGGAGATGCGCCAACCAATATCGGCAGAAGGTTTGGATATCGGTCACCCGAACATCAGCCATTGTTAGTGCTGAACTGTTAGATACAGTAGAATTCTATTGTTTCTATATGTGTATCCATACCTCCCAACATTTTTGGAAATAAAAAGAAGGTTTTTTGACCATGCCCATTTATGTGGCCACACCCCCTAATTACCATGTTCATTTTACAAAATTCGGCAGGTTATGAAAGTTTGCACATATTTCTGTGGTTTTTTCTTCCAGTTATTACAGTTTTGCTAATGAAGGTGAATTGCCCTTTAAGCTGTGAGTCTAACTTCTCCCAAGGGATCTGTTATCTTATATTGTTACAATTACTTATTTGCTTATCTCAAAATTGTTACAAAAGTATCTTATCTGCAGCTGTGACTGTTCTGGGCTCTCTGCTAAAAGCCAATTAAGTTAGAAACGTGGTTTCTTTTTGTGGCTGTTCAGTCAGGAGAAAATTGTGACTTTCCAGTACAAATGAGGGACTGCGGTTGAGCTGTTAGAGGGACTGTCCCAGGACCCTATTTCCTTTTTTTTTTTTTTTTAAAAAAAACAAAGAATATTTTCTTTGCAGTTTAGATTCCACAATCAATTTGTATTGTTGTAGGATACAGCCACTGTTGTAACAAAATGTAGTCATATTAAAGGATAAGCAAACCTTTAAAATAAGTAATGTAATGTAAAATCAATTATACATTCATTTATTTTTAAGGTTTACTTATCCTTAAACAAAATATCGGGTTAGGGGTTGTCCTTGCTCTTTGGCCTTCAATTGCTGACCTAGCTGTTTGTGCTTCAGGGATTCTGAGATCAACAAAGCCCAGTAAAGCTGTTCTGCCCTAGAGAGACCTGTACCTCTAGTGTAAAGTCGGGGAGCAGGGAGCCCATTAATGAGGCCAGCCAGTGACAGGTTAACTCTCTTGTGTATGAGTGAGACAGAGAGGTTAAATAGAAATATCAGCCTGAGCTCCAACAAGGATTGTATTAGGGTGTAGCTCTCCCCTAGGCTCCGAGTCTGCCTAAAGTGAAGGGACTGTAGCTGGATAGTGAATCCAGCTTAGATTTATTTTCCTTCATTATTCCTCTGTAAGGGATCCAGACCACGATGGGGCATTTCATGCTAATGGTCCCTAACTGCTTCCACATGGTGTCACCTTGTACTGTCTCTGCTTAAAGGGGAAGGAAACCTCGTCGGCGCTAACCCCCCTCCCCCCTCCCGTGTATTGCCCCCCTCCCTCCTCCCCCCTGGCCTACCTCTCCCGCTGGGCAAATGCCCCTAACTTGTTACTTACCCTTCTGCGCAGGTCCAGTCCAGGGAGTTCACAGGCGACATCTTCTTCCACGCGATCTTCTTCCTGCTTTGACCGGCGCATGCGCAGTAGGATCGTTTTGCCGGTACGGATCTACTGCGCATGCGACAAAAGTCACGCGCATGCGCAGTAGATCCGTACCGGCGAAACGATCCTACTGCGCATGCGCCGGTCAAAGCAGGAAGAAGATCGCGTAGAAGACGATGTCGCCTGTGAACTCCCTGGACTGGACCTGCGCAGAAGGGTAAGTAACAAGTTAGGGGCATTTGCCCAGCGGGACGGGTAGGCCAGGGGGGAGGAGGGAGGGGGGCAATACACGGGAGGGGGGAGGGGGGTTAGCGCCGACGAGGTTTCCTTCCCCTTTAAGTGTCCTGGTATGCTTAAAGGAAAACTAAACCCCCAAAATGAATATTTAAGCAATAGATAGTTTATATAAAATTAAGTGACATATTAAAGAATCTTACCAAACTGGAATATATATTTAAGTAAATATTGTCCTTTTACATCTTTTCCCTTGAACCCCCATTTCGTGATGGTCTGTGTGCTGCCTCAGAGATCACCTGACCATCTTTCTATTCAGGCCTCTACTATTCATATTCCAGTCTCTTGTTCAAATTGGTGCATGGTTGCTAGGGTAATTTGGACCCTAGCAACCAGATGGCTGAAATTGCAAACTGGAGAGCTGCTGAATAAAAAGCTAAATAAGTCAAAAACCACAAATAATAAAAAATGAAAACCAATTGCAAATTCTCAGAATATCCCTCTCTACATCATGCTAACAGTTAATTTAAAGGTAAACAACCCTTTTAAAGATGTATACAGCTAAAAATGCCTCCGGGCGGCACACCCTTCACCCTTCAGGTCCAGGGTCAGACTGGGCCAGTGGAACACCTGTAAAAAAAACGGTTGGGCCCTGTCAGGAACACCGCCTGGAGCTCCGGGTGGTGCACCCTTCCCCGCCCACCCTTCCCCCTGCGCTTCCCTTCCCCGCCCGCGAAGCCGCCAACGCATTGACGCTGATGCAGTGACGTCACCAATTTGTAATAAAAGGGCACCCTGGCCTTCTAGACGCTGCCCAAGTATAGGATATGTTTATTAGTGTTCCTGGGTGCTCTATTATTGTATTCTGGACTTTGAACCCCTGCCTGGACTTTGACCTTGAATTTGCCTTAACCCTTTTTGGTACCTTGAACCTGAACTTTGACCCCTAAAGGCTTCCTACTTGGTCCTGACTCTCCTGCTGGGAGCCGATAGGCCCCCTGACAGGCCCCTGCCGGACCAGACCAAATCCTCCACTCCAGACGTTTGCACATGCGTGTGCATGTGGGGGGCGCAGAGGTTTTGAAGTTGGGAGGGGGCCCCCGGGGTCTGCTTGGAGGGCCCTTGGTGTTTCAGCCCCGGTGGGCCCCCAATGCTCCAGTCTGACCCTGGTAAGGTCTGAAAAAATCTGAAATCCAAAGAATTAGTATATATTAAGATTAATAGGGGTCAAAGAAGAAAACCTTGAGTTATATTAAATGAGGGTGGTTATAATGAAGAGGCTGAGAGATTAATCGATTAGAAACAAAGGTTAACATCCAGGATAGTACAGTCTCGTGCATCCCAGATAAAGAGACTATATGAATATGATCAATAATCATATGAATGATATCACATGAATGACTAAGGTAGGTCGCTATCAGCAACTTGCATCCAGCCAATGGCAATGTGATTTGAGCGTTTTATAACACATGGGGCACAAATAGAAAAAAATCAAATATAGCAGCAGATCCATGGAACTGACAGAAAGTCTACCCAACTGTCACTATGTCATACCTTACTGATGCAAGTGAGTTACACCTAGAAAATAACATAAAGAGATTTATACCAGAAGAACTAGATGATGATGATTTGTAGTGATGCACTTATACAAGTTCTGGAATCAACAATCTCAACCAGAGAGAGACATATAGCAATTACAATAAACAGGGACTGTATTATACCCTATAGAGAACTAAAATGGTCTCTCTATCCCTGTTCAACCTAATTAAAAGGGGCGGAGCTTTCCTGCAGAGAAAAAAAATGGCGTATTTTGACCATTCTTCTCAACCATCTGGGCATGTTTGTCCTGTTCTTCTGACCCTCAGACTGATAATCCTGCAATCCTATTGGCTTTGATGGAAGATATCTTTTGGTTGTTCAGACTGAACAAATTGAATATGGACATGCATAGGTGAAACATAAATACATTTTAGTGTAAAGGTTGTGGGGAAATGTTACATATTCTCTTATTACAAAACTCTGTGGCTTTAAATCTGGGACAACCAAAAACATGTCGGCTGATATACTGCAGTGAGACAGGTATGAGTCACAGACTCGTCCAATCAGCAGGAGAGATCCTGAGCATGTGACCACCGTGGAAAAAAGTTTGGGAGTTAAAATATATAAGAGTGAGACAGATTTTTGCATGGAAGAGGAAGAGGAAGAAGAAGAAAAGCATGAACTCTGCACAGTAGAACTGAAAGTCAGCCTGAGATAACGGCGTGTATTTTAGGATATCCTTGATACAAACGTTACGTGATCTCCTGTAAGTCATTCCTCCATTGTTGTAGCACTTTGACTAAGTACATTGCAAAGAATGCAGGAAATACCTCTGCTCTCCCTCCCTTTTAAAGGACAAGTAACCCTTTATAAAATACATGACTGTAAAATTGACGAGGGGGAAATTTTGCAATGTACATTCATTATTTATTTTGTTTTTATTCCAAGATATTAAAGGGATACTGTCATGGGGAAAAAAAAAATTCAAAATGAATCAGTTAATAGTGCTGCTCCAGCAGAATTCTGCACTGAAATCCATTTCTCAAAAGAGCAAACAGATTTTTTTATATTCAATTTTGAAAACTGACATGGGGCTAGACATATTGTCAATTTCCCAGCTGCCCCCAGTCATGTGACTTGTGCCTGCACTTTAGGAGAGAAATGCTTTTTGGCAGGCTGCTGTTTTTCCTTCTCAATGTAACTGAATGTGTCTCAGTGAGACATGGGTTTTTACTATTGAGTGTTGTTCTTAGATCTACCAGGCAGCTGTTATCTTGTGTTAGGGAGCTGCTATCTGGTTACCTTCCCATTGTTCTTTTGTTTGGCTGCTGGGGGAGAAAAGGGAGGGGTGATATCACTCCAACTTGCAGTACAGCAGTAAAGAGTGATTGAAGTTTATCAGAGCACAAGTCACATGACTGGGGGCAGCTGGGAAATTGACAATATGTCTAGCCCCATGTCAGATTTCAAAATTGAATATAAAAAAATCTGTTTGCTCTTTTGAGAAATGTATTTCAGTGCAGAATTGTGCTGGAGCAGCACTATTAACTGATTCATTTTGAAAAAATTTTTTTTCCCATGACAGTATCCCTTTAAGAGACACATGTGCTGTTAATATGAATGAATTTTGTTACAACATCACCACCTGCTGGTCAGTTTCCCACCAGTCTGACCAGCAAGTAGTCAAGGAAGTTGTCAGGAGAAAGAAAGAGGCTGATGTTCTTCTGCTTAGGAATAAAATTAGAAACCTTTATCACATCTTTTCTCCTTCAGTCATCCCAACTCCTCCCTCAGTCATTGGATCTGTCAATGAATATCTGACACCCAACTGCTGCATGAAGACAGAATGAAGAGAAACAGATGCTGAGAGAGGAATAGTGAAGATAAACTTGATTATTTCAGAAACAGTAGAGAATTTTCAATTGATTGTATTTGGAAAGTTTCTTATTTCAGTGTGATGAAGCTTATATTAAAATGTCCCCTTTAAGGAGAACATTTAGATGAACAATGCACTTGTCACTACTGCAATCTTAATCATATGTAACTGATACTAGTGATGATATGCAATTAGATTAACATATAGTATATACTGGGTCACTGTATATAACAGAAGCAGCCACACCTGCAGACTAACCCAGACCTACAGAAATACATCTTCTTGCTTCACCACCAAATCATGGTAAATGTCCCCAGTCCAGGTGCCAGAGATAGGGACTTTATGACCATCGAGGTTGAGGACTTCAGCTCTGTAGGAGATTGTGTTTTTTGCCTTTTTGATTGTTGCCTCCAGACGCACAGCTTTGCGCCCCTGTACCTCAACATTTGTATTTACCGAGATGGAAACCTGTAGGGATAAGAAAAGTAGGCTGATGTAAAGAAGGAGTGTGTACATGATTTTGGCAATAGATTGAAGAATTGTCCAAAACCAGTGGCCCTAATGTACTGTCAGGGACCTGAGGTCTACTCCCCAGTTTTAGAGAGGACCAAGGAGGAGACTGAGCTGGAATGCAGCTGGGGCAGGTGCTTGTTAAGCTGAAACAACTGATGACAAAGCCCAATCCTTAAAGGGATCCTGTCATCAGAAAACATGTTTTTTTCAAAATGAATCAGTTAATAGTGGTACACCAGCAGACTTCTGCACTGAAATCCATTTCTCAAAAGAGCAAATAGATTTTGTTATATTCAATTTTGAAATCTGACATGGGGCTAGACATTTTGTCAATTTCCCAGCTGCCCCTGGTCATGTGACTTGTGCCTGCACTTTAGGAGAGAAATGCTTTCTGGCAGGCTGCTGTTTTTCCTTCTCAATGTAACTGAATGTGTCTCAGTGGGACATGGGTTTTTACTATTGAGTTTGTTCTCAGATCTACCAGGCAGCTGTTATCTTGTGTTAGGGAGCTGTTATCTGGTTACCTTCCCATTGTTCTTTTGTTTGGCTGCTGGGGGGGAAAGGGAGGGGGTGATATCACTCCAACTTGCAGTACAGCAGTAAAGAGTGATTTAAGTTTATCAGAGCACAAGTCACATGACTTGGGGCAGCTGGGAAATTGACAATATGTCTAGCCCCATGTCAGATTTCAAAATTGAATATACAAACATCTGTTTGCTCTTTTGATAAATGGATTTCAGTGCAGAATTCTGCTGGAACAGCACTATTAACTGATTCATTTGGAAAAAAAATATTTTCCCATGACAGTATCCCTTTAAATTACAGGTATGGGATCTATTATACAGAAATCAGTTATCCGGAAAGCTCTGAAATTCACCAATGCTAATTTAGCAAGAAAAAAAAAAGATTGATTGATTTTCTTTTATTGGTTTCTGAAATAAGAATGAATTAAGTGCACTTAATAATAACTAAGCGATGTTGAGGTGAGTATCTTAGTTATTTAAATATTTTTAATTCATTGGCTCGATTATTGTCCGGGTATCACAAGGCTGAAAATCGAACAGAAAGCTGACACCTGAACATACCTTAAAGGAGAAGGAACGGTTAAAATTAAGTAAACTTTATCAGAAAGGTCTATATAAATACACCAGTAACCTCTCAAAGTAATGCTGCTCTGAGTCCTCTGTCAAAAGAAACATCACATTTCTTTCCTTCTATTGTGTACTCATGGGCTTCTGTATCAGACTTCCTGTTTTCAGCTTAAACCTCCAGGGCTAGGGCTTGAGCATGCTCAGTTTGCTCCCCTCTCCCTCCTCCCCTCCCTGCTGTAATCTGAGCCCAGAGCTATGAGTGAGCAGGGAGAGACTCAGGCAGGAAGTGATGTCACACCACGCTAATATGGCAGCTGCTATCCTAAAGAAATAGACAGAGCTAAATATAGTGTTATGACTTACACGATTGCGGCTAATCTATTGGCAATAAACTGCTTCGGTAGCTTTCCTTCTCCTTTAAAAAAAAACAAATTGTTTTTAGACAAGCTCAATATGCTTTTGTAAGTAACCACAGTGGCATAACTAACAGCAGACTGTGTGACTGCAGGGGGACCCAGACAGGGCCTAATTTATACATAGGACGCCCCTAGGCTACTTGTCACCCCCCCCCCCTTCTCCCTTTTACCTCCCCCTATTCATATGAAAATGCAAAGTCTTATCTTGTTGGGTAGAGCATAGGGATTGGTGCACAGCAGATTTAAAGAGCTATGTCCACATGTCCCCAGTGCTTCCCATTACGATGTGGCTGGGTGACATTCCGACCCTAAAATTCTGCTGCCTTAGGCCCAGGCCTTTGTGGCCTTTCCAAAAATTCTGGCCTGGATCCAGAAGTACATGTACCCCTGGCACTTTCACTCCTGGCTGCTCCACCAGCATCTGATCCATGTATTTGTCTGCACAAGAGGATGGGGCTTGTGTTAATGGGGCATGAAGGGGACCAGGATAGTGATGTTATTCCGCCTTATTGTCCCACGGGCAAGTAGTCTCCCCTTCCAGTGCAGGATATTCCTTCTCACTTG
The DNA here is from genome assembly GCF_017654675.1 of Xenopus laevis. Taxonomy (NCBI): domain Eukaryota; kingdom Metazoa; phylum Chordata; class Amphibia; order Anura; family Pipidae; genus Xenopus; species Xenopus laevis. The sequence goes on from NC_054371.1 coordinate 10,288,025, forward strand.
GCTTTTAATATTACATAATAAAAAAACATGGGTGACCCACACTGTGTGCCATGAGTATATGATACAGCCATTTAGATAAAAGTGTTTCCATAAAGCTGCATTTCTTTCCATTTTATTTAGTCTTTATTTGGCTCTGGGTGACACCTTTATGATCCACAAACAGAAAGCCATAGGGGCCACTTCACCAGGCGTAAATTCGTTACCACTACACTAATTCACTAAAATGCTAAGTTGCGTTTCAGCAGCCAAACGCTGGCGAATTTTCACTAGCATCACTTGGGCGGTGCGAGCATTTCATTGTGAAGTTTCGATATTGTTCATTTCTGCCTAGCGAAAACCTCACTAGCACTCTTGCACCTAAAAGTCGTAAGGACATGTTTAATAGTAATGTTGGTGCAGATGCTTGAAGTGGCCACTTTATTAAACACATGTCCAATGAGCCATGATAAAGACAGAGGACACCCTCTAATGCCCTAGACATAAGTTCACCCTTAAACAAATGTAGCGTGCCCCTCAAATTAGTTTTAATAAATTGTTCACACATAAATCTTTAATAGTTTGGGCTTTTGAAGGCAATCCCGCTTTAAAAAAAAAATAAAAGTCGCCAACGTTTTTTACAACTTTGATGCATTTCCGGCAGACAGGATATGATGTCACTGACATAAGATTGAGGAAGATGAAGCTTCGTTTTATCAGTTCGCCCGGTCTGAGGTGGCGAAGGAAACTCTGGTGAAAGCGGTAACGTTCCGTATTATTCGCATCTTAGGGAATTTGTGGAGTAACGACCGTTTGACAGAGTGAAAAGTCGCCTGGCGATAGAGACGGTCTCGTTCGCTGGCAAATTGTATTCTATGCCTGTTAGTGAATTGGTGATGTCCCTGCGGATGGGATTTCTGGCAAATGGTCGTTAGCGTCGGCTACTTCTCCCTTTAGTTAAACTTCCTCTTAAAGGGATACTGTCATGGGGGAAAAATTTTTTTTTCAAAATAAATCAATTAATAGTGCTGCTCCAGCAGAATTCTGCACTGAAATCCATTTCTCAAAAGAGCGAACAGATTTTTTTATATTCAATTTTGAAATCTGACATGGAGCTAGACATTTTGTCAATTTCCCAGCTGCCCAAGTCATGTGACTTGTGCTCTGATAAACTTCAATCACTCTTTACTGCTGTACTGCAAGTTGGAGTGATATCACCCCCCCCCCCTTTTCCCCCCCAGCAGCCAAACAAAAGAACAATGGGAAGGTAACCAGATAGCAGCTCCCTAACACAAGATAACAGCTGCCTGGTAGATCTAAGAACAACACTCAATAGTAAAAACCCATGTCCCACTGAGACACATTCAGTCACATTGAGAAGGCAGGCAGGCACAAGTCACATGACCAGGGGCAGCTGGGAAATTGACAGTATGTCTAGCCCCATGTCAGATTTTAAAATTGGAATATAAAAAAATCTGTTTGCTCTTTTGAGAAATGGATTTCAGTGCAGAATTCTGCTGGAGCAGCACTATTAACTGATTCATTTTGATAAAAAAAGTTTTCCCATGACAGTATCCCTTTAAGAATTTAGATTCTTACTGATTCTGTTCTATTCTTGCCTCTTACTGCCCCGGTGGCCAAACAAAAAAGAATCAGACAGAATAGAATCAGTCATATTATGAATGTAGATCAATGTAGGAAGCCCCTCACCTCTCTCTCGTTGCTGGTGAATAAGTTCCACTTGTGTGGAAGAGAAACCTTTGTTTTCACGTCACCTATACACGGAATCCCAGCTTCAAATGTCCCCTCATTGCCAGCTGCAACGGTGAATCCATGATCCTTACTAAATTCACTCTTTTCCTTTAAGGTTTTTTCGAACCTGTCAACATTCACACATAAAATGTATCAATTAATCAAATAATAATGTTTCATTATAGAATCAAAGATGCAGTGAAATCATTGAGAGAAGGGGACAGATCTCGCTACTCCATTCAGTGGAAATAGAAGAAACAGGCCTTTCGTCGAGGGGAAATCTATTTACTAATGTTACAGAGACTTTACAAAAAAAGGAATAAACTCGAGTTACTTATAATGGAAGACATTTTTATATTGGGATCTGTAGCTTATTAGTGGTGCCTGTCAGGAAAATGGGCTCACTGGATAGTAAGAGGTTTGTAAAGTACTTACTTGAATGTGCACTTTAATAGCGAGGTGCTCCTGTTAACGTAGGACTGTTGCTCCACCACCTCGGTGCTCTGAGAAACCGTTTTGACATCGTCAGTCAAGAACTGAAGGCTCAGAATACTCTTAATTGTTTTACCTGTTGAGATTCCAATGAATTTCAACTGATTAGGGGCAGCGTTCATAATTACAGGTGGAAAGTCAGTTTCAGGGGGATTTGGCTTGTGTAGCCTTCTGTAAGGGCAGAGACACACGTGGAGATTCGGGGAGATTTAATCGCCCGGCAACAAAAAGCCTCTTCTTCGATTAACTAATCTCCCCGAACTGCCTTCCCGCTGGCTACAATCTAAATTGCTGGCAGGATGGCACTCGCAGTGCTTAATTTTCCTAAGTCGCCCGAAATTGCCTCACAAGGAAACTTTGGGCAGAAAACGAATCACTCCGAGTGTCATTCCACCAGCGATTTACTTTCTAGCTGGCGGGAAGGCAGTTCGGGGAGATTAGTCGCCCGAAGAAGAGGCGATTTGTCCCTGGGCGACTAATCTCCCTGAATCTCCACGTGTGTCTCTGCCCTAAAGCGATCCTTTATCCTTATCTACATGCCAGAAATATCCATCAGGGCTACAGCCTATGAAATAGTGATTCTGAAAACCCAAAGGGGCAAATTCACTAAGCACCGAAGCGCCGAACGCTAGCGTTAATTCGCTAGCGTTTGGCATTTTCGCTACTGCGCAAATTCACTAACGAACGCTGGCGTAGTTTCGCTAGTGTTACTTCGCACCCTTACGCCAGGCGAATTTTCGCTAGCGACGAAACTACGCAAATTCACTAACTTGCGCAGTGTACTGAACGCTACCTTTTACGCTAGACTTCCTTCTCCACCTCAGACCAGGCGAAACGCAATAGAGTAGATAGGGATTGTTTCCAAAAAAGTCAACATTTTTTCTAAGTCCCAAAAAATGCTGGCGTGTTTTCTACATGATGGGTGATAGGCTGAAAAAGATCGAAAACATTTTTGGGGCTCTCCTCCTTCCCCCCTACATTTCCTGACTCATGGCAACTTACCTATACAGTGGGCACATGTGTAGGGCAAAATAAAATTTTTATTTGCAGATTTGAAGGTTTTCTAGGCATTTGTAGTGCAGATACGTGTTCCTCCATTGAAATTTGAATTTCGCGCCGTATGCAAATTAGCCTTCGCTAGCGTAACTTCGCTTTACATAGCAAATCAACGCTAGCGCAACTTCGCAACCTTACGCTACCCCTGAGCGCAACTTTGGATTTTAGTGAATTTGCGGAGCGCTGGCGAAACTATGCCTGGCGAAGTCCGGCGAAGCTCGGCGAAGTTCGCATCTTAGTGAATTTGCCCCATAGATTTGATATCCTTTACACAAGTCGAACTGATAGAGTCACTATTAGGATTTCATATGAGGAAGTCACTAGATACAAACTTCCCTGTGTATCAAAACAATAAAGAATATAATCTCGTTTCTCATCTCCGACTCTTGTAGCTTTGTCATGTCAGGTAGCAAACCCTGTATGTGTTGCTTTAAATTATGAATAAAAGAAAACTGAACCCAGAGAGCACAGTGTAACTCATGGCATCATTGTGTATTTATTGCAGGAGTATCATTCACAACATGTTTCAGCATGTTCCTCAGGTGAATACATCAGTGATATGAGTAACATATAAACCCTACACCCCACCAACACATTTACCAGCTCCAAAGTGTGGCCACGTACATTGGTTAACAAAGAGACAATGGAGTATTGCCATCTAGTGGCCGACTCCCTAATGGCACCTACATTGTACATGTGCACATGTTTAATATGACTGTATTTTAAGTGGAGGTAGTAGTTTCCTACCTGTAGTTGTATCATTCACAAGGCATCACTTAGTCCATATATAAGTATAGAGTCAGTCCAAAGTGTAGTCACAGACAAACAAAGATTGAGGATGTATGAGTGTAGCGGAGCTCACCATTAGCCGTGCAGTCTCTCCATGTGGATCGCAGCTCTCGCGGGACCTGGCCACTTCTGTCCGGTATGCTTGTATTGGGATAAAACCCGCTATCCGGCGCTGATCCAAGTATCAAGGAGAATCACTTTTTGAAAATGCGGCTTTATTCCAAAACACAGTGCGAAGTACATGGCAGTGGGTATGTGCAAAAACTAACGCGTTACAATGGGGATCAGATAGGATCTGTGCAGCCACTGGGACAGAATGTTCTGTTATACAGATAGCTAGAATCTCAGCTGCCATAAAGCAGGACAGGACTGCTGCTTACAATGGGGATCAGATAGGATCTGTGCAGCCACTGGGACAGAATGCTCTGTTATACAGATAGCTAGAATCTCAGCTGCCATAAAGCAGGACAGGACTGCTGCTTACAATGAGGATCAGATAGTATCTGTGCAGCCACTGGGACAGAATGTTCTGTTATACAGATAGCTAGAATCTCAGCTGCCATAAAGCAGGACAGGACTGCTGCTTACAATGGGGATCAGATAGGATCTGTGCAGCCACTGGGACAGAATGTTCTGTTATACAGATAGCTAGAATCTCAGCTGCCATAAAGCAGGACAGGACTGCTGCTTACAATGGGGATCAGATAGGATCTGTGCAGCCACTGGGACAGAATGTTCTGTTATACAGATAGCTAGAATCTCAGCTGCCATAAAGCAGGACAGGACTGCTGCTTACAATGGGGATCAGATAGGATCTGTGCAGCCACTGGGACAGAATGTTCTGTTATACAGATAGCTAGAATCTCAGCTGCCATAAAGCAGGACAGGACTGCTGCTTACAATGGGGATCAGATAGGATCTGTGCAGCCACTGGGACAGAATGTTCTGTTATACAGATAGCTAGAATCTCAGCTGCCATAAAGCAGGACAGGACTGCTGCTTACAATGGGGATTAGATAGGATCTGTGCAGCCACTGGGACAGAATGCTCTGTTATACAGATAGCTAGAATCTCAGCTGCCATAAAGCAGGACAGGACTGCTGCTTACAATGGGGATCAGATAGGATCTGTGCAGCCACTGGGACAGAATGTTCTGTTATACAGATAGCTAGAATCTCAGCTGCCATAAAGCAGGACAGGACTGCTGCTTACAATGGGGATCAGCCACTGGGACAGAATGTTCTGTTATACAGATAGACTGTATAGACTGTAATTACACAACATAATTTGAAATGTCTTACCTGATATACTTGGACCATCAGTTTCTAACGTCTGGATGGGAGAACTTGAACTTGTACTGGGCTGAGAGAGCTCTTCGTCCATTGCGTCTTTTCTCTGATGAGACAATTTGTTGCCTCCCATAAATACCAACTCATGAACATCCAGTGCAGCAAGACAATCGTTGGCCGGCTGATGTGCCTAAATGGTCTTCTTGTGGCTTTTAACAGGGAGACGTCTGTTTTTCTCTTTACACTGAACTTTAAATAGTGAACTGGATATACTGGTTTGACTTTTTTCTCTGATTTCCTGGTGCCTATAGAATCCTGACCACAGGCAACTTGAAAACAGAAAGTGAAAGTGAAGACTGGGTGCTGGGTGCAGAGATGAGCATCAGTTTGCACCTCAAGTGAAACTATAAATACCTCCCAACATGTTTGAAATAAAAAAACATGTTGAAGAAAAAAGTATCTTAGTTGCACCTGGTGGCTGTTCTGGGCTCTCAGCCAAAAGCCAATTAAGTTACAAACTTTGTATATTTTTCTGGCTGTTCAGTGCAGAGAAAATCTGGACTTTTCAGTACAAACGAGGGCCTGCAGGTTGAGCTATCAAAAGAGGGACTGTCCTGATGAGAACGGAACAGTTGGAAGGTATGTAAATATATTGTTTATTTCAGAAATCTTTACATGGAAAACAACATGGATCAATTGTTTAGACAAGCACATCCTTCCAGTACAATAAACTTTATCAATGGTGTTAACCTTAAAGAACATGAGACCAGTCAATGATTATTATCAGAATGATAAACTTTATATTTATTTACATGTAAGTGGGAATAAGACTTCACTCATTTTCTCAGAATAAATAAACTCAAAAATCACATGAAAAATAACTGGTTAACCCATTTCATATAAACAACATTCATACAATGAAATCTCTCACATTGTAAACCCCAAGTATACTGTATACAATACTCATGGATATAACGGTATAACAATCAGCGTTTACACAAACACAACTGTCGACTTCACAGGATGAACTGTATATAAGTATCAATGGACTCAATCCTGAGATCTGGCAGTTTCATGTATATGACAGAAATGCATTTAATATCTCACACTTTGTATATAGCAAACATTGCCTTAGCTCCATAATCCTCCAGCTTGTTACCCAGTGCTTAGACAGGTTAGTAAAGGGGAAATATAATTTGTTACCACTGGCTTTGGCGGTTATATTGCATTTAAAGGAAAAGTAACATCATTAAAGTAATAAAAACATAATGCAGTGTTGCTCTGCACTGGTAGAACTGGTTTGTTTGCTTCAGAAACACTACTATAGTTTATATAAACAAGCTGCTGTGTAGCCATGGGGGCAGCCATTCAAGCACAGGATACACAGTAGATAACAGATAAGTACTACTATAGTTTATATAAACAAGCTGCTGTGTAGCCATGGGGGCAGCCATTCAAGCACAGGATACACAGTAGATAACAGATAAGTACTACTATAGTTTATATAAACAAGCTGCTGTGTAGCCATGGGGACAGCCATTCAAGCACAGGATACACAGTAGATAACAGATAAGTACTACTATAGTTTATATAAACAAGCTGCTGTGTAGCCATGGGGCAGCCATTCAAGCACAGGATACAATGTAGATAACAGATAAGTACTACTATAGTTTATATAAACAAGCTGCTGTGTAGCAATGGGGGCAGCCATTCAAGCACAGGATACACAGTAGATAACAGATAAGTACTACTATAGTTTATATAAACAAGCTGCTGTGTAGCCATGGGGGCAGCCATTCAAGCACAGGATACACAGTAGATAACAGATAAGTACTACTATAGTTTATATAAACAAGCTGCTGTGTAGCCATGGGGACAGCCATTCAAGCACAGGATACACAGTAGATAACAGATAAGTACTACTATAGTTTATATAAACAAGCTGCTGTGTAGCCATGGGGCAGCCATTCAAGCACAGGATACAATGTAGATAACAGATAAGTACTACTATAGTTTATATAAACAAGCTGCTGTGTAGCCATGGGGGCAGCCATTCAAGCACAGGATACACAGTAGATAACAGATAAGTACTACTATAGTTTATATAAACAAGCTGCTGTGTAGCCATGGGGGCAGCCATTCAAGCACAGGATACACAGTAGATAACAGATAAGTACTACTTTAGTTTATATAAACAAGCTGCTGTGTAGCCATGGGGACAGCCATTCAAGCACAGGATACACAGTAGATAACAGATAAGTACTACTATAGTTTATATAAACAAGCTGCTGTGTAGCCATGGGGCAGCCATTCAAGCACAGGATACAATGTAGATAACAGATAAGTACTACTATAGTTTATATAAACAAGCTGCTGTGTAGCCATGGGGGCAGCCATTCAAGCACAGGATACACAGTAGATAACAGATAAGTACTACTATAGTTTATATAAACAAGCTGCTGTGTAGCCATGGGGGCAGCCATTCAAGCACAGGATACACAGTAGATAACAGATAAGTACTACTATAGTTTATCTAAACAAGCTGCTGTGTAGCCATGGGGGCAGCCATCCAAATGAGAAAAGGCTCAGGTGACGCAGCAGATAGCAGATAATCTCTGTAGAACATAATGGTGTTATCTGTTATCCACTATTGAACCTGTGCCATATAGTCTTTTTTCAATTTCCACAATTAGTACACAACAGCTTGTTTATATAAACTATAGTAGTACTTATCTATCTACTGTGTATCCTGTGCTTGAATGGCATTTTCATTACAGGTATGGGATCTGTTATCCGGAAACCCATTATTCATAAAGTTCCGAATTATGGAAAGACCATCTCCTATAGGCTCTATTATAATAAAATAATCCAAATTTTACAAAATGATTTCCTTTTTCTGTGTAATAATAAAACAGCATCTTGTACTTGATCCCAACTAAGATATAATTAATCCTTATTGGAAGCAAAACCAGATTATTGGGGTATTTCATGTTTACATGATTTTCTAGTATTACAGAAAGATACATACAAAGCCAAGCCTCATTGTGATGGGATCAGTTTCAGGTGTTTATTATAATGGCTATAATGAATATGTAGCCTATTTAAGGTTTCTGTAAAATGAGGACATTTACCGCCTATGAAAAAGCTTTGGGCGAAATGCGCATCGGGGTGGACTCGCAGCAATGTTAAAGGGATACTGTCATGGGAAAAAAAAATTTTTTCAAAATGCATCAGTTAATAGTGCTGCTCCAGCAGAATTCTGCACTGAAATCCATTTCTCAAAAGAGCAAACAGATTTTTTTATATTCAATTTTGAAATCTGACATGGGGCTGGACATTTTGTCAATTTCCCAGCTGCCCCTGGTCATGTGACTTGTGCCTGCACTTTAGGAGAGAAATGCTTTCTGGCAGGCTGCTGTTTTTCCTTCTCAATGTAACTGAATGTGTCTCAGTGGGACATGGGTTTTTACTATTGAGTGTTGTTCTTAGATCTACCAGGCAGCTGTTATCTTGTGTTAGGGAGCTGCTATCTGGTTACCTTCCCATTGTTCTGTTGTTAGGCTGCTGGGGGGGGAGGGAGGGGGGGATATCACTCCAACTTGCAGTACAGCAGTAAAGAGTGATTGAAGTTTATCAGAGCACAAGTCACATGACTTGGGGCAGCTGGGTAATTGACAAAATGTCAAGCCCCATGTCAGATTTCAAAATTGAATATAAAAAAATCTGTTTGCTCTTTTGATAATTGGATTTCAGTGCAGAATTCTGCTGGAGCAGCACTATTAACTGATTCATTTTGCAAAAATGTTTTTTTCCCATGACAGTATCCCTTTAAGGTGAGGACTAAAGGATTGCGCAGTGCCAGGTGGTTGCCTTCATTGTAGACTCTCTATTTTGTGAAATTATTTATTTTTACTTGTGCCGGAAGGCAATTGGGGCATTGGGCAAAAATCTGTTATTGAACAATACTTATCATTATTTGTATGGGAATCTTTTTGTGAATCCCTAACAGTACTCAGGTACTCAATGAAATGCTACACTTAGCACATTGCTGCTATGTCCAGTTTAATATGTATGTGTATTTTACATTTGGAATAAATAAAGTGTGTTTTACCTAATAAACTACCAATAGTGAGACCCCCTGTTTAAGTAATTCTCCACTATACAGAATTTGTCCACATCTCGTCTAATGCCCTCTGTGTGTGTATAGGGGATATCGACTGGCTCGTGTATCTGGTCAGGTAGCGCCAAACTTTTAACATTCCCGTATTCAAAATTTTAACTGGGGTCATTGCCCAAGGATGCTTCTAAAATTAACCTAACATCCCTGACTGTAAGTATGCAGCCCTTTTTCATTCTTTTGCGGTAGTTGACATACACACATTCAGACACACTAACACACACACATGGACACACTAACACACACATACAGACACATTACCACACACAGAAACATACAGACACACTAACACACACACACAGAAACATTCAGACACACTAACACACATACTAACACACAGAAACATACAGACACATTAACACACACCTAGACACACTAAAACACACATACAGACACACATACACACACAGAAACAGACACACTAACACACACAGAAACATACAGATACACTAACACACACATACAGACACACTAACACACACATGCAGACACACTAACACACACACAGAAACATACAGACACACTAACACACAGAAACATAGACACACTAACACACACAGAAACATAGACACACTAACACACACAGAAACATACAGATACACTAACACACACATGCAGACACACTAACACACACACAGAAACATACAGACACACTAACACACAGAAACACAGACACACTAACACACACATACAGACACATTAACACATACAGACACACTAACACACACATACAGACACACTAACACATACAGAAACATACAGACACGCTAACACACATACAGACACATTAACACACATATACAGACACACTAACACACACAGAAACATTCAGACACACTAACACACAGAAACATACAGAGACACTAACACACACATAGACACACTAACACACACATACAGACACACTAACACACACATACAGACACACTAACACGCACATACACACTAACATACACAGACACACTAAAACACACATACAGACACACTAACACATACTCACATACAGACACACTTGTTTCAGTGGGAAGTTGAGTGTTCTGTTAATATTCTTTTTCTTCTCGTAGACGCCACTCAGTATAATTTTTTTTACCAGCTGGGCCAGTAAAATACCAGCAAGTTTCCAACCCTCAGTCAAATGGTCAAAATTAATCAGGGCCCACACCTCATCCTGTCCTCCGTCCACACTAGTTAATGGGGTTGTTCACCTTTAAATTAACTGTTAGTATGATGTAGAGAGGGATATTCTGAGACAATTTGCAATTGGTTTTCATTTTTTATTATTTGTGGTTTTTGACTTATTTAGCTTTTTATTCAGAAGCTCTCCAGTTTGCAATTTCAGCAGTCTGGTTGCTAGGGTCCAAATCCCCCTAACAACCATGCATTGATTTAAATAAAGGACTGGAATACAAATAGGTGAGGGCTGAAATCGAAATACAAGTAATAAAAACTAGAAACAATACATTTGTAGCCTTACAGAGCATGTCTTTTTTTAAATGGGGTCAGTGACCCCCATTTGAAAACTGGAGTCAGAAAAAGAAATAATAAAAATTGAAAAAAATTGTAAAAAATAAATAATGAAGACTAATTGAAAAGTTTCCTAGAATTAGTCATTCTACAACATACTGAAAGGTGAACCGCCCCTGTAATAAGAATTCGATAACCGCTCCAAACTCACCCCTCACGGGTTTTTCCTCCTCCACTCGTTCCACCACCAGCGCCCCAACTGTGCCTTGTACTGATGTGCGGGTTGACCTCGCACTGCTCCTCGCGGGTGGCGGGCGGGTGCCACCTTCAAATACCGGCTTCCGGTTTTATAGTCTCGTGTCTGCTCGCCCCGCCCCTTTTGTGACGTCATTGTGACATCATTGGCTGGCGGGCTGGTCTATAAAAGGACCCCAGAAGAGCGGGTGCGGGCGGGCGCGGGCTGGAGCAGGACGGGTTAGGGTCAGGTGCGAGTCAGGAAAACCCTGACCCGCACATCACAAGTGCCTTGTAATTATGAAAACAGATAGGCGGCACACCGGATAAAATGAATAAAGAGAATTTATTCCAGCAGTAGATGGAGCCACATGGCCTTACGCATTTCGGGAAAGGAATCCCTTAATCATAGGCTTACAGGTCAAATAGCGACATCTACTGGGCAACGTCTAAATCACAATTTAAAATATATGCAAATCAATGTGTTATATTCATCAAAATATGATTCCCAAGTAGACGCTAAAAGTATATTTTTATTCTGTTACTTAAAAGGCAAAAGCCAGAATAAACTGTTAAACATATATATGTATTTAGAGTATGAGCTGGTGCCTATAGTCTGCATCTGTTAATCATGTATAGGGGGAAGTATAATTAAATAAAGTAATTAGAAATCACTGGGCCCGGTACGACAACATTTTTGGGGCCCCAAAAGATCCCGCCAACTCAACATCACAGTTAAAAGACCACATAGACATCAGCGCAAAAAGGTAACCCCTCTACACATGCACAACTTATAAAAAGCTTTTGATGGTCAGGGCCCCCTTTGAGGTAAAAAAACTGTGGCGCCAGGGCCCCCCTATAAGTTAAAAAAAAAAAACTATGGTGCCAGGACCCCCCCCATAAAAGTTTTTTTTTAAAAAAACATTGGTGCCAGGGCCCCCCCCTTACAAGTAAAAAATAAATTGGGGCCCCAGAGAATATCTTTTAACAAAACATTGGTGTCAGGGCCCCCCTTACAAGTAAAAAATAAATTGGGGCACCAGAGAATATTTTAAAAAAACATATTGGTGGCAGGGACCTAAAGAGTATTAAAATAATACATTGGTGGCCAGGGGATTTTAAAAAAAAACACAAATTGGTGTTCAGTAGAATTGAACTCGTGGCTTCAGGACTTCAACTTCGCCTCCTTTCGTGACTTTGTGTCTTTTTGCCACTTTGGGTGTTTGGCTTTTTGTCAGCTCGGGCCTTCAGGAGAGTCGGCGCGGCTTTGGTGCTGTCAAGGGGGCCCAGCTCTTTCAAAAAGTGCAGCAAAGCCATTACAGTAGTACCCCACTGATGTGGCCCTGCCTGGATATAAGTACAATGTGAGTGGGCAGCTTCTCTATACGGAGATACAGGAGGGCACCATGGAGCACTTTCCTGCAGTCTGTCTGTATATTCTGAAGGTGCCGCAGGTCTATGTGACACTCTTGTTATTATTTGCCTCTGTGTTATTGGGATCCAAGTCCTGTGAGATCTCATTCACCTGCCTGGCCGCCATGTTGGCTGGAGGTGGGTGATGAACTCTAGATATCACCAGTATGTGATTCAGATGCAGAGAGAGGAGCTGCAGGACACAGAGAAGACTTACATGGTGAGGAGCAATTCCTGTTGTTGGGTTGGAAGTTTGTAGTCATGGTGACTGCTCAGCCATCAGAGGACTCAGAAGATGAGAAGGTGCACAGGCTTCTTTGTGTTGGAAGGGAGCACCGGAGGCAGGGAATGGCCAAGGTGCTGTGACTAAAGGTGAGTGACTGAAGAATGTGGATACAAAGCCGTGAGCCTGGGAACAGACACAATACAATACTCTGCACAGAATCAGCTTTAAGAAACACCATGTCCAGGTGCGTTGGGGCATTTATGGAAAATGTACAGCCTTCTCCAGCCTCCATTATATAAAAACATCATAGCAAGCCCAACACTCAATGGTTTAATCCATATTTCTATAGACCTTGGACTCGTAGCTCCTCTGTACAATAGAAGCATCTCCAAGGGCTTAAATTGATTTCTATGGGTGGGAAATACAAGTTTATTATTCACTCAGCTGTTTCTAAGATGGAATTTATGGTTTTTCTGCGTGTAGATAAATTAGAAGGTCGGTGGGAAGCATTTGAGGGAAAATCTTGATGGACCTTTATCGTTCTTCAATCTCAGCAGTATTTCTACAGGCTTGGAAAGGGAGCACTACTCACACTTCTCTGCTGCTGGTTTTCACGGTGGTGTTATTCCTAATAATTCATAATATTTCCCTTAATAAGTGTATGGGGGTTGTACCTGTGTACAAACCTGACCCTTTTAAGGTACAGGTGGAAATGTTTAAATTTTACAGACAAATTGAATTAAAAATGTTGTACATGGACAAATCAATGGCCATATGGAGCCCCGCAAGTAAAAAGACATTGTAGCTAATAAATTGTTCATACATGCCCAACATTAATGATGCATCTATGGACACATTTGTAAATAAGGTAAATACGGACATTAAACATTATATGAGCAACAAGGTTTGGGACAAACAGGATAATTTAAGCAGAGATGAAAGGAATGCCGTTAGGAGTTTACAACAGGCTCCTCCATTAGTAATAAAAAGGCGGATAAGGGAGGGGGTGTTGTTATTATGAACAGGAATGATTATGAGGAGGAGGTCATTAGACAACGTAACGAAAAATTAGACAAAAAAAATGAAAGAGGATCCCACCAGTATTTACAAACGGGATATTGATATTTTCCTGGCAGATTCTTTGGTAAATGGGATAATAGATCCAGGCACATATTAACTCTTAAAGAAAAATAATCCAAGGGTTCTCATCTTTAACTTGTTGCCAAAGATACATAAATCATTAAATAAACCACCAGGTATTTAACCTATAGTTTCCACAGTGGACTCCTTACTACAGCCATTAGCAATGTACATTGACTTACATTTACACAATTAGACACCACTGACTTGCTTAATACATTGGAACATATTGAAATACCAAATGAGGAAGATATACGTTGCACTTTATATGTGAAGGACCTCTACACTTCAATAGCGCACACCAGCAGGGCTGACCTTAGGCCAATTGGACCAATTGGGCCCAATAGGGCCCCGCACCTCTGGGGGCCCCGCACCACAGGGCAGCACAGATAATATTTCCCTCAGCACATGATGCTGCCTGGCCTGGCCCCAACTTTGAGAGTCCAGCCCATCCCCAAATCCATAGGTCCAGCCCAGCCCCAACTCTGATAAGCCAGCCTATCCCCCAACTCCATAGGTCTAGCCTGCCCCCAACTCTCATAGGCCCAGCTTTCCTCCAACCTTGATAGGCTCTGCCTGCCCCCAATCCAACCAAGCCTGCTCCCAAGCTGAATCGGCCCAGCCTGCCCCACTCTCCTATTTCCTCCCTCTCTCTCTTACCCTGTGTGCCCCTATTATGTGCCCCTATTTCATCACTCTCTTACCTTGTCTGTTCCTCTCTATTTTGTGCCTGTATGCCCTTATTTTCCTAAATACTTGGTGTGTCAGTAGCCAGCAACACTTTGTCTAGGGGCCCCGCCAACATGGTCCCAATTGGGCCCCACATAATAAGCCTGAGAACCCAATTGGGAAAATTACCTCTTACTTGATTATCAAATTGAAGAAATGTAGAACTCACACCGTAAGACTCCCAAGTTGGAGAACTGTAACTCACACCTATTTTGCGCTACATAATTGTTGTTGCAAGACTGGGGGAATCATTCAGGAGATTTGGAAAATTCCTATTACTGCGATTTTTAGAGGCAGAATTATCAAAGGTCGTGGTGAATTTTGAATTCAAAAAATTCAAATTTCAAGCTATTTTTTTGTGTACTTCGATTAGGGAATAGTCCAAATTCGTTTTAAATTTGGAAAAAATTTGAAAATTTATCATGTACTGTCTCTTTAAAAATTCAACTTCAACCCCAGCCATCTAAAACCCGCTAAATTGCTGTTTTAGCCTATGGGGGACCTCCTAGAACCTATTTGGAGTCAATTAGGTTAGGAGTCAATTAGGAGTCAAATCAACATTTTTTGGGAAAAATTGTGATTCGAATTAGATCAAATATGCTATTACTTCGATTTGTTTGATTTGGATTTGATTGAATACGGACCTATTCAATTGAAAACGGACCTATTCGGCCAAAAAACTTTGACTTCATTTCGGTTGGTCTTTTTAAATCCGAATTTCAACGTTTTTCAAATTCGAAATTCGACCCTAAGTGACCACCTACCTGAATTATTTTTATAAATCTTTTTATGTATTTATATTGTGATATGTTGGGTTCCTGGCCGGCCAAGTTTTAAAATGAAATTTTTTTTAAAGCAAAATAAAATTTTTATGCATTCAGATTAATTTGGTCTCCAAATACACCTTTAATTAATTTACAAAAGTGAAATAGCACAGAAAGATAGGAAGGAGTTACGCCAATCAAAACCAAAAGATGTGGTGGAACAAAGTATCCCTTGTGTCACAACATTCGGACAACTCATATTTCTTGATGAAAATAATCAAAAAGTACTGACCAATCTTACAAAAAGATAAGGTGTACGATAAAACTTTCAAAAATCGACCCCGGTTCTGTTATAGAAAAGGCAAAAGGGGAAAACGTAATGTGAGCGGACACCAAAGAGAATGTAAGAAAAATAATCCCACTAAATGATTTTGCTACTTGTAACTAGGGATGCATCGAATCCACTATTTGGGATTCGGCCGAATCCCCGAATCCTTGGTGAAAGATTCAGCCGAATACTGAACCAAATTTGCATATGCAAATTAGGGACAGGAAAGGAAAAAGTGGAAAAAATTCTTCTTTTGTGATGAAAAGTCACGTTATTTCCCTACCTGCCCATAATTTACATATGCAAATTAGTATTCAGATTTGGTTCGGTCAGGAACAAGGATTCGGCCGAATCCGAATCCTGCTGAAAAAGGCCGAATCCTGGCAGAATCCTGAACCGAATCCTGGATTCGGTGCATCCCTACTTGTAACACGGATAATGTAATTCACTGCCTTAAAGACCCTTGTGGGTTTGCATATGTGGGACAAACATCAAGAAAAAAAACAATTAGACTTAACGAACATAAGAGCACAATAAAAAATCATAAACCAGAACAAGAACAAAAAAGTGTGAAGGAAACAGAAGGAACTAAAAGTTACAAAAAAGAGACAATATTGGCAAAACATTTTTATGAATTGAGACACACGTTTAGCCAAATTAGGCGGCAAGTTT
Organism: Xenopus laevis; assembly: GCF_017654675.1. Lineage (NCBI taxonomy): Eukaryota > Metazoa > Chordata > Amphibia > Anura > Pipidae > Xenopus > Xenopus laevis. The sequence continues at coordinate 10,304,526 of NC_054371.1, forward strand.
TGGAATTAGTGGAGGCAAAAAATAAAAATATAAAACAAAAACTTTTGCTACAAAGGGAAAACTTCTGGATATGGGGGCTGGAAACAGTGAATCCACGAGGCCTTAATGAACAATGGAATCTACGTTGCTTTTGTAATGTTTGTGTGTTTTCTTAAAATTAATTGATTCTTAAAATGAACCATTGCTTTTTTTTTATAATTAACTGAAGCTTTGTATTTTATTTACAGATAACTGGCTGGGGAATAGATACACGTAAGAGTAATGATAATAAGCCCAGCTTTTAACGTATATCAATCTTCCTATTTGTAAATTAATAGTGAGGACACTACATTGTTAAACTACAACACTCTGCAAGGAAAATGGACTCTGATTGGACTTTGTCATAGATATTTGCATAATCACCACATCCACACGATGATGTCATGAAGGTGGGGTTATGGGGTAAATTTAAGGGTTATTTTGGCTCACATTTGTAACCTGACGAAGGGAGGTGAAGACCCCCCAAAACGTTGTTCTGCATCTTTGTGGTAAAACCGGGCTCAATAAAGGATTCATTGCACAGCATTGCACATTGCTTTATTCATTTGTGATGTTGTATTGCTACAGCCAATGACACACTACAGCTGCAATTCCTGTTGTTCTAATTCTAGCAATGAACCCATAAATATTAAAGGAAAACTATACCCCCCACAACAGAGTTTATTTCATATTAGGTGGCATATTAAAAAATCTTAACAAACTGGTCTATATTATATATATTTGAGTAAATCTTGCCCTTCATCTCTTGCCTTGAGCCACCATTTCGGGATTGGTCTGTGTGCTGCCTCAGAGATCACCTGACCATAAACACTGCAGCTCTAACTGTAACAGGAAGAGATCACCTGACCAGAAATACTGCAGCTCTAACTGTAACAGGAAGAGATCACCTGACCAGAAATACTGCAGCTCTAACTGTAACAGGAAGAGATCACCTGACCAGAAATACTGCAGCTCTAACTGTAACAGGAAGAGATCACCTGACCAGATATACTGCAGCTCTAACTGTAACAGGAAGAAGTGTGGAAGAAAAAGACAGAACTCTTTCTGTTAATTGGCTCATGTGACCTAACAAGTATGGTTTGTTGGTTTGTTTGTGTGCACCGTGAATCCTACAATCCCAGGGGCCGGCCGTTATTTTTTAAAATGGCAGTTTTCTATTTATGATTACCCAATGGCCCATGATTACCCCTACATTGTTTGGGGGGTATAGTTTACCTTTAAGGCAGGAGCCTTCTGTATTTGAATTAAGAACTCCCAGGAACTCCCGAACATTTTATCAGAGTCTGAAGCTGCTCACCACCTGCTCTCCCATTGTGATCAATATGTGTTCTGCTTTGTCATTTAATAAAAGTCTCGTCATTTATAAACACTGGGCAAATTTGCATCTGGCCAGTAACCCATGGCAACCAATCAGATAATTGCTTTCACTGATCAACCTGCAGCTGCCTGTGATAAGCTAATCACTGATTGGTCGCTATGGGCTACTGTCCAGGTGCAAATTTGCCCAGGGTTTATTAATGAGCCCCAATGTTTTCAAGAAAATGTCTTTATAGAGACATTTCATTTTACAAGGAAAAATGTTGATAAATAAACAGTGACAAATCAGGGAAAAAACAGTAGTGGACAATAATGTGTCTCATGTCTTGTCTGCAAAGAAAAGGGGAAAGGGCAAAAAGGAGGCAAATCTGGGTAAAGGGAGCAGTAGATTGGGGGTAGATTGTGGAGTCTGGGTTCAAGTATTTTAGAGGTCCAAGATCTCAAATATCTGCTCATTTAAACTATAGACAGTCTTGGTACATGAGGTTGATCAACAAAGAAAAGGAAAAAACAAACTTATAACTGAAGGCTGAATAACTTGTAGTTCCCCCCTAGCTCTCAGGGTTCTCCCTGTTATATCACAGAATAGGTTATGGAAAACCATGAATGGGGCATCAAGAAAGTGCCCAAATGAAATGTTTCTTAAGGTGCTTCCAGGCTACAGTTGTTCACTTCAGGCCTTGAACCTCCCTTACTGTCCCTCTTACACCAACAAAGCTGCCCAACATGATTGGTTGATTCATTGGAGAGAAGAACACAGTCCATACAAGCCTGGGTGACATTCTGTAAAGAGGGGTCCCATCTTCTTACAATAATAAATCTGGTGTAATTATTTGTATGGGGGCTTTTTCTGGCATCATGTGAATGTCTAAATCAGTGACTGAAAATATAACTTCATAATTGTCCAAACCCTGGAGCATTGCCACCATGTATGGAAGAGCTTGGCCTCCTCTCCACATGCCCTGGGACATAGTGGCCTATAGGAATTGTTCATATTAGGAATCCTGATTGGGACCAGGAACCATCAAGTCTTATCACCTGATTCCAGCAGGATGTATTAATGGAACTATGGGATATGGAGTCCCACGTTTTTTGCCGGTTTTGCTCCTCTAGGGAATGACTGAGGTCCTTTGCCTTCACATAAGGAAGAACATGTGGGGAATACGTCTCCAGGAGAATCCGGGACAAGACAGAGCTCCTTAGGGATACAGGGAAATAGCGCAGATTGATTCTCTTTCTTTTCAAATTCTTTTTATTGAGTTTGCAATAAAATATAAATAATTTACATATCCTTTTGATAATCCCAAGCGTATGCAGAATCATGTATTTGTAATTCAAAAAGAATATGTACAATATAAACCATACACATTAGGACAAGAAAATGTTAAAAACAAATACAAATTGAAATACAAATATAAATAGATATAAATAGACCTGTACTTTCCGATTGATTCTAGGTAGAAGGACCTTGGTGTATTCTGACCCATTTAAGAAAGTGTTGAAGCAAAACCTTTGTGAAGGGGAGGAAGGATATTTCTTTTGGAATCTATAACTTTTTATAGGGTCAGAGAGGCCATAAAGGTGTTTCAAGACACTAAGTGGGACATTCACTAAGAATCGTAGTTGCGCAAATTCACTAAAATCCGAAGTTGCGCTAGCGTTGATTCGCTAAGCAAAGCGAAGTTACGCTAGCGATGGTTAATTTGCATCCGGCGCCAAATTCAAATTTCAATGGAGGAATATGTACAATCACTACACAAGCCTGGGAAACCTTCAAAACAGCAAATAAAATGTTTATTTTGCCCTACACATGTGCCCACTGTATAGTTAAGTTGCCATGAGTTAAGAAATGTAGGGGGGAAGGAGGGGAGCCCCAAAAAAAATTTCGATCTTTTTCAGCCTATCACCCATAATAAAGAAAATACGTCAGCGTTTTTAGGGACTTAGAAAATTTTTAAACTTTTTTTGAAGCAATCCCTATCTACTCTATTGTACTTCGCCTGGTCTGAGGTGGCGAAGGAAGTCTGGCGTAAAAGGTAGCGTTCAGAATAATGCACGCATTACTGAATTTGCGGTTATGTCCGTTGCGCAGATTCGCCAGGCGTAAGGGTGCGAAGTAACACTAGCGAAGTTACGCCAGTGTCCGTTAGTGAATTTGAGAAGTGAATGCCCAACGCTAGCGAATTCACGTTAGCGTTAGGCGCTTCGGCGCTTAGTGAATTTGCCCCTAAGGCCTTGAGATTGGCACCAGTGAAAAGCTTTTCTGTCCAAGCCCAGGGAACATTCCAGGTTGCCCCATGATAGGAGCTACAGGTAAGTGAGAGGAGGCCCATTTTGTTCAATGTTTAATAATGTCCAAAGTATGCAGGAATGTTCCATTATCAGACTCACATTGTTGGAAATATATCCAGAGCAAGGCAGATAAGATATCCACTCTACCTCCCCTATATAACAAATCACCTCCCTTCCCTCAGATGATACGGCTCAGGTTTACAGAACAGGAGGAGTTCATTTATACAGGGAGCATCACCAAGTGCCTTCTCATGCTCCTATAACTGTTCTGAAGAACAAAGGAAGATGGAGAACAAATATGTTTTCAATTTCACTGTTCTGCGTGGATCCAAGAAGAAAAAAAAAATGTATATATATATATATATATGTATATATATGTGTGTATATATATATATATATATATATATATAGTATATAAAAAGGAAGATATTGCCGCACAACCCTCTTAGTTTCTGGGTGCAATTGTCAAAAAGGCACTGCCAAAGTAGCCAATATCATAGAAAAAATAAAAACTGACACAGCACTCCAAATTTTGTATGCAAAAAAGAAGATATATTGTAAAACACATACCAAAAAGCCCAATGGGCGACGTTTCGGGGTATACAAACCCCTTTCTCAAGCCAAGGGCAGCATTCAATTAACAAGCATTGGTTTACACCTATTTATACAAGGTAACACAGGAAGTTATACATAGCACATGACATCATTAACGATCCTCACACATTAACCCCTGAATTGCTTAATGCTATCCATGCAGGTATACAACGACTCAGCGTTAGTCCACTGCATGTCCAAATCCAGCTAAAAAGAAACAGAACAAAGAATAAAAAACAGAAATGTGGTCAATATTTATCCCATCATAGAAATACATATAGGTCATAGTCTTTATTAAGGCCATTAGGGGCTAACGAATTTAATTGATGTATCCACCATACCTCTCTTTTCCTCAACATTAGCTCTCTATCTCCCCCTCGTTTAGGGGAGGGTACACTTTCCAGAACCATATATTTTAAATCTGTATCCTTATGCCCTTTCTCCACATAATGTTTAGAAACTGGCAACTTCACATTGCCCTTCCTAATTGTAGATCTATGTTGGGATATACGTGTTTTTATTTGTAATGTGGTCTCCCCCACGTAGAGTAGACCACAAGGACAAATCAACACATAAACAGCAAATTTAGTCAAACAAGTGTAGTACCCCCTCAGAGTATATTTGCGACCAGTGGTCGGGTGCTCAAACGTTGTACCTTTATGCACACAGCAACATTGTGAACATGTAAGACAGGGGAACATCCCCTGTGATTTATTACCCATATACGATTGTATCAAAACTTGTTTTTCATTCGTGTCAGAGTGTACCAACTGACTTCCCAGTGTTCTCCCCCTTCTATATGACACAAGTGGGGGTCGGCCAAACTCCTGAACTTCAGGATATGAGGATTGAAGAATCCCCCAATGTTTACGGAGAATGCTAGCCACCGTGTTGCTGCGATCACTATAGTGAGTAACAAATGGTATAGACTGTTCTTTTTCTCTACGATGAACCTTAGCTTTCCTTGCCCTAGATTGGGCTCTGTCCAGTACATATTTAGGATACCCACGTACAAGGAACTTATTATACATTTCTTTAGACTGCTGGTCACGTCTCTCCGGCTGACTGACTAGCCTCTCAACTCTAGTGAACTGACTAATGGGGATAGAGTCCCTAGTATGTGCTGGGTGATAACTGGTATAATGCAGTAATTGGTTCCGATCTGTGGGCTTCGAGTACAATTCTGTAGTAAAGGTAGAAATTTTTTCTACTTACCGTAATTTCTATTTCCAAGTCACTTTCATGGCAGCATTCACCAACATGGGTTATCCCCTCCCCTTTTGGTCATTGGACAGGAACAGAAAACCTCCTCTACAAAGCCTCCTCCCTCCCCCTCATCACTGTCTTCGTAACCAGCGTCTGAAGGGTGGGCAGTTGGTGAATGCTGCCATGAAAGTGACTTGGAAATAGAAATTACGGTAAGTAGAAAAAATTTCTACCTTTCCCAAGTCACCATGGCAGCAATTCACCAACATGGGATCTACCAAGCAAAAAAGAAGGGAGGGACACATTGTCTGCTGCATAATTTCACTTTTTTTAATTGATTAATGAATAACAGAATGAAGGATTTTTCTCCCAAATCTAGCTTCTTGGGACTGTAACACGTCCAACTTATAATGCCGAACAAAGGTTGAGGCTGATGTCCATCTAGCCGCTTTACAGATCACCTCTGGCGGGGCCCTGGCTTCCGCCGCCCAGGATGTGGCAACAGCCCTGGTTGAGTGAGCTTTCAGGTCTCTGGGAATCTCCCTGCTAGTCAACTGATAAGCTGTCACTATACAATTAATTATCCAACGACTAATCGTAGATTTAGACGGAGCCTGACCCTTTCTTGGGCCTCTTGGAATCAAAAAGAGTCTATCTGACTTGCGCCAATTCCTTGTTCGCTCCAAATAGTGAGAGATTGCTCGCACTAAATCTAGTGTATGCCATTGTTCTTCGCGCTCTGTCTTTGGCTTGGGACAAAATGAGGGTAAGACCACCTCCAGATCCATGTGGAATTGAGAAATTACTTTCGGAAGAAACCCAAACGAAGGTCTCATCACAACCTTGTCTTGAAAGATTACTGTGTCCGGTTCCTTTGCTGAAAGGGCATGGATCTCCTTTACCCTACATGCTGAGGTGACTGCCACCAGGAACAGTACTTTTAAGGTTGCATGCCAATCTGAAGCTTTCTCTATTGGCTCGAACGGTGAACCCATCAAAACCTTCAGTACCACGGGCAACTCCCAGGGAGGGACACGCGGCTTAACATATGGACGAATTCTCTTCAATGCCGCAAAAAATCTTACAACCAAGGAGTCTTCAGCCCAGGTTTTACCATTCAAAGCTGACAAGGCTGAAATCTGGCCCCTTAATGTACTATTACTCAAGCCTTTCTTGTATCCAGAGAAAAGGAAATCCACGATGTGACAGGACTCTGGATCTTTAGGTTCAAAACCTTGGGACTGAGCAAACTGCACAAATCGATCCCAAACTCGATAATATTGTGATGAGGTAGAAGCCTTTCTGGACTTTAAAAGAAGGGTCGCTAGGTCTCCACTGACCCCCTTCTCATACAACCTCTGCCTCTCAATTTCCACACCGTCAAGGACAGGTGTGCCACCTCTTCGCAGAACACAGGACCCTGTGACAACAGGTCCCGTCTGACTGGCAGTCTCCATGGTCTCTCCATCGCCAACTGTCGCAACAACGGGAACCAAGGCCTTCTGGGCCAATGAGGGATTACCGCTATCACTACGGCACCCTCCTGGTCTATCTTTTTCAGAACTCTCCAGATCATAGGAAATGGAGGAAAGACATAGGAGAACATCTTGCTCCAATCCTGCAACAGGGCATCCACCGCTGCGGCTGATGGGCAGGTTCTTCTGGAAAAGAATTTTTGACATTTCCAGTTCACATTTGTCGCCATCAGATCGACCTCTGGTATTCCAAATCTTTGAGTTATTTGGTGAAAAACCGCAGAGTTGAGACTCCACTCCCCAGGAGCTAGGATGTTGCGGCTTAGATAATCTGCCTGCAAATTCTGAACCCCAGGCACATGAAAGGCTACTAGTCCTGCTAGATTTTGTTCTGCCCAAAACATTATTGGAGTCAACTCTTTTATTAAGCTGGGACTTCTGGTTCCCCCTTGCTTGTGAATGTAAGCCACTGCTGTGGCATTGTCGGAACGTATCTTCACCCATTTGTGAGATATTTCTTCCGATAAGGCTCTTAGAGCTTGACCTATGGCTCTCAGCTCCAGAATATTGGAAGAGACGGCACGCAGATCCCAGCTTCCCTGCGCTGATCTGCCAGGCATGACTGCTCCCCAACCTGACTCCGATGCGTCTGTTGTAATTGTAACCCACTGGGGTTCGGACAGAGGCATGCCCCTGGTAAGATTCTGTCTTTCCGTCCACCATGTTAAACTTGCTCGAACTTCCTCTGGCAAGTAAAGATCTCTTTTTAGATTTAGAGGGTTCAGCGAACCTGACTTGATCAGGAACTGTTGTAAAGGCCTGAGATGCCATCTCGCCCACTTCACCATCTGAATGGTTGATGTCATCACCCCTAGAAGTGACATACAGTCCTTCACTGTGACCTTTGTTTGTGCCGAAAATAAAGATATTCTTTCTTGAATCTGTTCTACTTTTTCCTGAGGAAGACTTACTCGGTCTCTATTTGAGCCCCCAAGAATACCAAGTCCTGAGTTGGCACAAGACAACTTTTCTGCCAATTTATGACCCATCCGAAAGCTTGCAATGTCTGTATCGCATGGTCTCTGTTTCTTGCGGCCTCTTCCTCTGTCTCGGCCACCAACAGAATGTCGTCTAGATAATGGTATGCCGAAATTCCGACCTCTCTTAAGGCTGCTATATTGGTTATTAGCACCTTCGAAAACGTTCTTGGCGACGTTGACAGCCCGAAGGGAAGACAGGTGAACTGAACATGTTGGCCTCCCGTCATAAATCGAAGGAACTTCCTGTGCGGCTTGTAAATTGGTATATGGAAATAGGCGTCTTTCAGGTCTAACTTTATCAACCAAGACCCTGGACGAATCGTCATAATGATTGAGGCTAATGACTCCATTTTGAACTTCCGACATGAAATGAACCGATTGAGGGGCCTCAGATCCAGGACTGGCCTGAAGGCCCCCGATGCTTTCCTCACCAAGAACAGCTTCGAATAGAATCCCAAGCGCTGCTGGGAGACCGGCACCATCTCCACCGCGCCAGACATCTTGAGCTGTTGAACATAATCTTGAAAAATAGCTTCCGCCCCTAAAACTTTCGGGGCCGTTGAACAACAAAAAATATTGTGTCTCGGCATCTTGGAAAACTCCAGTTGATACCCTTCCTGGATTATCTTCAAGACCCAGACATCTTGGATTTTTGAGACCCAGATCTGTTGAAAAAGGGCTAACCTCGCCCCCACCGCCACAGCCTGGGTCCGCAATATCTCATTGTGACTTACTGGAACCTGCGAGAAAGGTTGAAGTCTTCTTATTGGACTGCCGTCCGTCTCCGCGAGAGTTTCTCCAATTCTGCTGTTTGCCATAGCTTCTACCTGGTCTGGAATATCTTCGGTCACGAAAAGTATTACCAGTTGGGGACGATTGTCTAGACCTCTGCCGCTTGAATCTTCTTTCTTGGGGAAGAAATACGCTCTTCCCTCCAGATGCCTTTTTAATAATTGAATCTAATTTTTCCCCAAACAGCATCTCTCCTTCGAAGGTCAACTGACACAGATTTGATTTAGATGCTGAATCTGCCAACCATGGCTTCAGCCATAAGGCACGCCTTGAAGCCACTGACAGTGCCATGGACCTCGCCGAAAGTTTTACCAGATCCAAAGAGGCATCCGCCATAAAATCCACAGCGAGCCTTAACTCCGAGAGCATTTCTTTCAAATTCGCCCTTCTCACATTAGATGAAATGGCCTCATCCAGGTTATCCAGCCACACCTTCATTGCCCTTGAGGTAGAAGTTATTGCCACTGCTGGCCTACAAGCTGCTCCAGCTGAAACATAGGATTTTTTAAGATTAAACTCTAATCTTTTCTCCATAGGATCTTTGAATGCAGCCGCATCATCGACTGGCAACGTAGTCTTCTTTGCCAACCTAACCACTGCTGCATCAACTTTGGGTGGATTATCCCACAGCTTTGAGAAAGCATTCTCAATTGGATATCTCTTCGAGAATCTCCCCTGTATAACCACTTTCTTCTCCGTATTCTTCCACTCTGAGTGAATCAAATCCTTAATCGACTCGTGTACCGGAAATGTCGGTGCTTTCTTCTTGAGAGATGGAAAGAATCTATCTGCTGAGGAACCTTTTGGAGTCTCCTCTGTTAATGTCAGCGCTTTTCTTACAGCCTTAATCAAACTGTCAACAGCTGCGACATCTAGAGTAGTTTCTACTCTGAAACAAATTCTCCTTCCTCAGTTAAACTTTCCTCTGGATCATACAATTCTTGTTCTGAAACTTCAGATAACGAGTCATAGAGCGATTCCCTGACTCTCCTAGACCTCCTGCCAGCTACAGGTACAGACGTCGATGCTGAGGCTTCCTGCACTCCCTGTACCACAGCCTGCTTGATTAGCGATACTAAAGCATCCAGCTGAGGCATCACTGCGGCTTGCTGTTGTTGTCCCGCAGGAGACTGTCCCTCTGTTGACTTCTTGGATCCAGAAGCATCCTTCTGAGTGTCACTGGAGGCAGGGAGACTAAAAGGCAAGATATAAATCATCAGCCATATACTCCATATATCTCTCTTTTTTTTTTTTTCAATCCTTGTTTTGCTTACCCAGAGCCTTTAGATTGTGCTCCTTTCCCAGAGCTAACCATTTCCATCTTGAAACACGTTTCCAGCGATGGCGACCGTCGCGGGCGAAAACACGCCGGCGTTCCTTTAAGGCGCCTGAAGTGACGCAATTACGCTCGCGTAATTACGCTCGCGTAACCACGCAAACACGCCTGCGTAAACACGCCGTGCATTCTGCGTCCAACGTACTTCCGGATGTGTGCGTCATTTCCGGTCCTTGGAACGCATAGGCGCCATTTTGGACTGCACATGTTCCGGAAAAGTATGCTAGGCCCATTTCCCTGCATATTATACTTATTAGCTTCCAGCACCCACCCTGCTTCAAAGGGTACGGACTCCTGGACCCGCATCGTCCTCTGGAAGCTCCTCTCCCATGGCGACCTCCGCAGAGAGCACAAGGGAGGCATCGAAGAGGGGGGAAAAGAGAGAGAAAAACCCCCCTCTTACGGAATACATCCTGGGTAAGCACTCCAACAATCCATATGACCGAAGGACAGGAAAAAAAGACAGTGATGAGGGGGAGGGAGGAGGCTTTGTAGAGGAGGTTTTCTGTTCCTGTCCAATGACCAAAAGGGGAGGGGATAACCCATGTTGGTGAATTGCTGCCATGGTGACTTGGGAAATACACCTCCTTGTCTCTTTACTGTAACGTCTAGAAACTGTATAGACCCCTTATCTCTATGTATAGTATACGCTATATTTGGGTGTACCCCATTGATCTCCTGATGGAACTGGTCGAGTGAGTCCATGTCGCCCCTCCATATCACAAAAATATCATCGATATAGCGCCACCACACAACTACGTGTGGAATATGTATTCCGTATAAAGCGAAAAATTTGGGATTACCTTTCACAAATGCTTACAAAGGGGACCATCTCTGTTGAACTTAGAGATTTTTTAGTAGTTGATAAACCGGTTACCCCAATACTATATACGCTGCCCAAGATACACAAGGATCCTGTCCAACCACCTGGTCGGCCTATTGTGGCGAGCATAGGTTCTTTGTTCTGCCCCATGGCCTCCATGTTGGACAGGATCCTTGCACCATTGGTGCAGCAAGGAAAATCATATATAAAAGATAGCAACCATTTTCTAGATAAATTAAGGTCCGTACAGGTGGAAGACTCTGAGGAATTGCTACTAGTTACCTTTGATGTGTCCTCATTATATACATCTATACCACATAGAGATGGTGTTGACGCTTGTGCTACATTACTAAGGGGAAGTAAACAATATGGTGAAGAGGAAGTGGAATTCTTTTTGAAACTTTTGGAAATTATCCTTTGTGAGAATTATTTCAGATTCAAGGACAAGTACTACTTACAGCTTAGGGGAACCGCGATGGGTTCTAATGTCGCCCCTTCATATGCAAACTCCTTTATGCTCATGCAAGAGGAGGATAACATCTATCGTCGTGTATCGTTCACCACACACGTAGTTGTGTGGTGGTGCTATATCGATGATATTTTTGTGATATGGAGGGGCGACATGGACTCACTCGACCAGTTCCATCAGGAGATCAATGGGGTACACCCAAATATAGCGTATACTATACATAGAGATAAGGGGTCTATACAGTTTCTAGACGTTACAGTAAAGAGACAAGGAGGTGTATTTACTACAGAATTGTACTCGAAGCCCACAGATCGGAACCAATTACTGCATTATACCAGTTATCACCCAGCACATACTAGGGACTCTATCCCCATTAGTCAGTTCACTAGAGTTGAGAGGCTAGTCAGTCAGCCGGAGAGACGTGACCAGCAGTCTAAAGAAATGTATAATAAGTTCCTTGTACGTGGGTATCCTAAATATGTACTGGACAGAGCCCAATCTAGGGCAAGGAAAGCTAAGGTTCATCGTAGAGAAAAAGAACAGTCTATACCATTTGTTACTCACTATAGTGATCGCAGCAACACGGTGGCTAGCATTCTCCGTAAACATTGGGGGATTCTTCAATCCTCATATCCTGAAGTTCAGGAGTTTGGCCGACCCCCACTTGTGTCATATAGAAGGGGGAGAACACTGGGAAGTCAGTTGGTACACTCTGACACGAATGAAAAACAAGTTTTGATACAATCGTATATGGGTAATAAATCACAGGGGATGTTCCCCTGTCTTACATGTTCACAATGTTGCTGTGTGCATAAAGGTACAACGTTTGAGCACCCGACCACTGGTCGCAAATATACTCTGAGGGGGTACTACACTTGTTTGACTAAATTTGCTGTTTATGTGTTGATTTGTCCTTGTGGTCTACTCTACGTGGGGGAGACCACATTACAAATAAAAACACGTATATCCCAACATAGATCTACAATTAGGAAGGGCAATGTGAAGTTGCCAGTTTCTAAACATTATGTGGAGAAAGGGCATAAGGATACAGATTTAAAATATATGGTTCTGGAAAGTGTACCCTCCCCTAAACGAGGGGGAGATAGAGAGCTAATGTTGAGGAAAAGAGAGGTATGGTGGATACATCAATTAAATTCGTTAGCCCCTAATGGCCTTAATAAAGACTATGACCTATATGTATTTCTATGATGGGATAAATATTGACCACATTTCTGTTTTTTATTCTTTGTTCTGTTTCTTTTTAGCTGGATTTGGACATGCAGTGGACTAACGCTGAGTCGTTGTATACCTGCATGGATAGCATTAAGCAATTCAGGGGTTAATGTGTGAGGATCGTTAATGATGTCATGTGCTATGTATAACTTCCTGTGTTACCTTGTATAAATAGGTGTAAACCAATGCTTGTTAATTGAATGCTGCCCTTGGCTTGAGAAAGGGGTTTGTATACCCTGAAACGTCGCCCATTGGGCTTTTTGGTATGTGTTTTACAATATATCTTCTTTTTTGCATACAAAATTTGGAGTGCTGTGTCAGTTTTTATTTTTTCTATATATATATATATATATATATATATATATATATATATATATATATATATATATATATATATATATATGGGTGTGTGTGTCTATGAATATATGTCCCTTTTAAAAGGTGTATAGAACTGTAATTGGGGATGGCGTTTATGAGGCAGGGGATTATCTGAACTAACACCTGTAGGAAACCCTAGCAGTTTTAGTTCTGTGCCAAGCTCTCCCCCCCCCGTCACTTTGGTACAGGCAGTTTACATATAACAAGCAACATGGCAGCTTCCTTTCCTAGAGAGGCACTAAACTGGGAAACTGTGGAGGGCCCTTGTGCTTAGCCAACCAGTTTTCAGATATGCCAGTGCCCTACCTCGGCTTATTGCTCTGCTCCTGGGCTCTCACCTGATGCTCAGGAAGGCTGCGCTGCCCATTGTGATATCATGTGTAATACAGAATATGCTTTGGAATTGTCACATCCCCTCTGCAGTTTGTCTGCTTTGTAACCGTCAACCTGTAGCCAGATCCCCCTCAGCTGCCACTCCTATAAAGGAACTGTCTGGCTTACAACTGTCGCTTCCTTCCATCCCTGTATCCATCCCCCCCACACGATCACCGGCTAAAGGCTGTTTCGGGTTCTGCTCTGTTGCATTATTCCAAGGTTTAACCTTCCGGTCTACAATGAAAAGATAAAGACACAATACATAAGATATCACAGTATCAGTAACATAGTAACAAACCCATCAATATCTGCCCCAGCCCTTTCCCATAAGTACTGATACCCCAGAACCTTTCATTTGCTAAAAATGCCTCCAACCCTTTCTTGAAAAAGTATCTAATGTATCTGCCATTACAACCCCTTCTGAGAGAATCAACATCTTTTCCAGCTGGAAGGCCCTACATGTGAATATAGTATCGGAGAGTTTATTAAATGGTCATATATTTATATATCGGGGTACATTTAACTGCTGCTAAATTTCCAGGATGATTTTTCTGGTGACAATGTCAATGCAGAGCAGAGGTTCCCAGACGTTTAGGGTTGAGGCCCCCCATTTATAATCTTCCATATGGCTGTGCCACTGGATTATTTGAGTACAGGGAAGGTTTAGCCTTTATCATCCCTTTAACAATCCTTTAACGTTATAAAGAGTTATAATTAGATATAAGTATAAAAACCAATGATCAGACTGGAAGATTCAGTAAATCTCCAAGGTTACACTATTATTATTTATAGGAGAAGGAAATACTCACAGACAAAGACGGCCAAGACCAATAAGACACAAGGAATGAACCAGGGCAGTGTATAGAGAAGCCCCGGCTCCAACGTCTTCTCACAGGGGGGAGGGTCTGTTGGTAACAAGCACAAGTCTCATTCTAATGATATAAAGTCCTTTATTGCTGCCCTTATATAGCTGAGTTTTGTCTTTACTGATTCAGTTATACCATGTGACATAAACAGAATTATGGGTAATTACCTAATATTTCTCCTTATAACAAAGAATGGGGAAATAATCAGTGATTTGGCCTATGAAACAGAATTGCAATCCATGAAAGTAACTCACAGTTTCTGCTGAACAAAATGGTCTCAGACAGGAAAAATCCAGAGATAAAGAAATAGTCAGTGAAACCCATTATCCACTTGATAAAAGAGTAGTCTAAAATGATAAAAAATAAAAGTGACAATCCTTTCGTCAACAAGAGAGAGAAAAAAAGATAAGGCTAGTTCTATACATGTACTGGGACTGGCAACCCTATAACTGACAACTCACAGCCCACAATGCCGATTCTGGCCCACCTTCATCATCCCGGACCACCGTTTTACTGTTTCAGCTGGTGCATGGGGGGAGGGGTGGCCTGCAGGTGAGGGATGGTGCAGGGGAGTGGCCTGAAGGTGAAGAATGGTGCAGGGGAGTGGCCTGCAGGTGAGGGATGATGCAGGGGAGTGGCCTGCAGGTGAGGGATGGTGCAGGGGAGTGGCCTGCAGGTGAAGGATGGTGCAGGGGAGTGGCCTGCAGGTGAGGGATGATGCAGGGGAGTGGCCTGCAGGTGAGGGATGGTGCAGGGGAGTGGCCTGCAGGTGAGGGATGGTGCAGGGGAGTGGCCTGCAGGTGAGGGATGATGCAGGGGAGTGGCCTGCAGGTGAGGGATGGTGCAGGGGAGTGGTCTGCAGGTAAGGGATGGTGCAGAGGAGTGGCCTGCAGGTGAAGGATGGTGCAGGGGAGTGGCCTGCAGGTGAGGGATGATGCAGGGGAGTGGCCTGCAGGTGAGGGATGATGCAGGGGAGTGGCCTGCAGGTGAGGGATGATGCAGGGGAGTGACCTGCAGGTGAGGGATGGTGCAGGGGAGTGGACTGCAGGTGAGGGATGGTGCAGGGGAGTGGCCTGCAGGTGAAGGGTGGTGCAGGGGAGTGGCCTGCAGGTGAGGGATGGTGCAGGGGAGTGGCCTGCAGGTGAGGGATGGTGCAGGGGTGTGGCCTGCAGGTGAGGGATGATGCAGGGGAGTGGCCTGCAGGTGAGGGATGCAGGGGAGTGGCCTGCAGGTGAGGGATGGGGTGGGGGGGGCAGCAGGTGCCCAGTTACAGCACTGCCATTCAGCCAGGGAAGCAAATAAATGTTCACTTTATATTTAACCCTCCAAGTGGGGATCTAGAGCAAGGACACGTTCTCTGCAAATATCACACAAACTGGCCTTCATGCTGGGCCCTCCAGTCACTGCTCTGGGTCCCCTACCTGGGGAGAGCCTCAAAGTGGTGCTGTGGGTGGTAAAGAGGATGTGTGACATGTCGGAGTATAGACTCAAACAGCCCAGGTTCCCCTCCAGTTTAACCAGTAAAAGCCCCTGCTTCTCTTGATCTGCCCAATCTTGCCCCCAGCCACTTTACATCACCACCCTGCCCCTTTACAACCCCAACTGTAGTCACAGAGCAACACCACTAAACTGAATCCTACACTGACATCATATACACAGACTCCACCCACAGCGCAATGATATTAGTCATGTGACAGATTCCGTGGGACACTATACTCTACTTACTGCTCAGGTTGCTGCAGTATTGGCAGTAGGGGATGATGGAGAAGAAAATCCTGATGGCGAAGAAAGCGACAGATAAAACAATAAATGACACTTGGAAGAAGCTGATCAAATAGTGACCTGAAACCCAAGCAGGAAACATAGGAAAGCTGTTATTATGGTCTGTGAACACATAATCATTGGCTCATTTATCAAAGGGGCTGATTTACACCGACTGCCTCTTCTTTGCTGGAGCTACTGGCGCCTGATGTGAGCTGTGCCACCCACTGTGCCCGTTTATCACTAGTACTACGGCAAAATATTCTGTGAATGGGTAACACAATTAAGAATTAAACCTGGGCCCATTGGTATTATCCCCAGTCTTCCCAGGCTCTCCATACAAAGCTCTGCTTCTTTCCACTGATTTGTGCGTTTGTGTCTTCTATGCCACTTTGGGGGGCAAATCTGGATTCCCCTACCCAGAGGTAAGTTCCTAATGGGGCTACAGCAAATAGGTACAAGTGCTCTTAGCCTTTAAAAATGGGGTTCTCCCCGAATTTAAAGAATTTTATTTTGCTGGGGAAAGGAACAGAACGGAGCAGTTCTTACCGAAGGCTGAAACCACAGTGGCTGCCAATGGAGACAAGATCTTCACAATAAAAACTACATCCGCGAGGCCTTTTATAAGTGCTGAGTGGGAAACAAGAAACACCATTGTGACGTCACACGGGGCAGGGGGAGTTGATCCAATAAGAATATAGTGTTAGTGTTCCTATAATGAATTACTTACGTGAAGCCTTGATCCTTTTGTTCTGTCTGGCCCGTGGCACAATAATGTTCCAGAACAGCCCGAATGCTATGACATAGAGTGAGAAGGCCAGGCCAGCGATGATGAGGCAAAAACACAATGTTTCCATGAGACTTACTGCAAGAAAAGAATAATGGTCACTGCACATAACGGAACCACAAATGGGCTGAATTTACTATTCTACAGGATTTCTTTATTTATGATCCCCAAGGGCAAATCCTCTCTGTTTAGGATCCCCACCTTTTTTATATATTTGAATTTTTCTTTTCTATTAATAACATTGGCATCAAGTAACTGGTAAAATAGCAGCCGGGTGGCCTGCCAATCTCTGTGCCACACTGAGCCCTATGTGAGAGAACAGTGTATGCTACAGGGAATATAACTCACACTTGTTATAAACAGTTGGAAGAGCTGCTCAATCATACCCCCCAACATTTTGGAAGTAAAAAGAGGGACAAAAAAATTTTTTCCGCACGTAGCGTGGCAATGTTTTTGACCACACCTCTTTCTGTGGCCACACCCCCTAATTACCATGTTTGTTTTACAAAATTTGGCAGGTTATGAAAGTTTGAAAATATTTCTCCTTATCTAAACTGTGTTTTTGTGTCTCAAAATTGTTACAAAGTATCTTATTTGCACCTGTTAGTTGTTCTGGGCTCTCTGCTAAAAGCCAATTAAGTGAGAAACTTTGTTTCTTTTTCTGGCTCTTCAGTGCAGAGAAAAGAGGGACTTTCCAGTACAAATGAGGGACTGTCCCTCCGAAAAAGGGACAGTTGGGAGGTATGCTCAACACTGTATCAATATATCCATGAAAATCTGAGATATAAGCAGATTATAGGTGAGAAGTCTCCCTAGTTATTCCTGTATATTAGGTTCCTCACACAGACCCTCCAAACTTCATACATAACCAACATTATAACTCTGGAGACACTTTATCAGTCAGCAAGTGATCTTTGATTCAGCCCTTAAGTGCCAGTCCGTGTGGCACTTTGGGACCATGAATTTTCTAGCAATGCCATTTTTCACCATTTACTTGAATGGAACCCAAAAACCTCTATCTTGCTGGCACTCATTTTTTGTCATTGACTTCAATTCTACATCATTCAGATAAAGGGTTAAAAGCCTGGTTTGGAGGAAAAAAAAAATCACATATCCAATCCAGTACCATACCTGGACTTCCCACCATGATGGATTTGGAAGCTTTGCTGCTCATTGGGTTGCGCTTCTCACATGTGTATTGGCCCCAGGACAGAGGGTCCCCGACATTGATAGTAAATACCGAGATATTGCCCATAACCGTGATGTTTCCTTTAACTTCTTCTCCATCTTTCATTAGGGCCAAAGTCTCAGCGCTTCCTCCACTCCCTTCACACTGCAGCAGAACCAGACAGGCTTCAGGACTTGGACCCTCGCTCCATAGAACCGGGGGGTACAGGGGGTCTGTAAAGGCAACAGGATCATCTTTATTCTGTGCTGAACTCAGCAGATATTCAGTATAACATAAACCTCAGGAAGGAAGGGATTACTGATCGGAGTTTGGGGAGGGATGTTTAATGCAGCAGCACAGAACAAACGCGCCTGCTCTCAGCACTAATCAATTACCTCTTTTATTTCTCCTAATTATCTATTGTGTCTATCTGGATCTGACAAATATACCAGCTCTTAATAAAGTTCACCCTAATATGCATGAGACCGAGAGAGGGAAATTAGATTGCAATATCGGGGAACATATGATGCGTATGACAGCGGCGGTGGGGTTGAATGGATTCCCTTGCCTAGTAGAAGTGGTCTGTCTGACCATGGGAAAGAGAACAGCCCAGGAACAGCAACTACAGAGAATGAGAGCTCTATACTTGGGGTAGACTAGATACACAGGTTACTGTTCATGTAAAGTGTATCGGGTTGTTGGCATCTACATTATATCACCAAATCAATGGGCCGGAGTTTTCTGGGACTTACCCAAGACTTGAATGTTGATCTTCGACCACAGTTTTCCATTGGCCCATTGCTCATACTCCCAGCTGTCACTCTTGGTCAGGTTCTTTAGCAGGACAGTTCTGTTGCTCTTGATGATCTGTCCACGGGATTCATAGAGAAACTGGAATGCATACCATCCATGATAATTCACTACCCAGTCTGGATCTGAATTGGGTTTTTTCAGTTCCCACCAACCATCTAAATCAAAGTCCACCATAGGAATTGCCACGGACTTGCCAACCTCCCCGTACAGCTCATGTCTGATGACATCACCATCTGCAGCTGAAGGCAAGGTAAAGAAAGGTCAGCTCTTGGGGCAAGGCGCACACACACATATAGAACGACCTTCATTTCCAAGGCTTGAGTTCCCTAAATACATATCCTTTAATAAAGTCATTGCCGCTACAAGTTACTCTTCAATCCCTCCCTCCAGCAATCTGTTTACAGGCAGGAGTCGGAGTCAGATTGTGAGCGGCAGTTTGGTTTGCGCTCCCTTTGCCTGGACAACGTATTAGAGGTAAGTGCTTTGTGAAATAACCGACTGACACAAAGCTGCACGTAGAGAGACAGATTGCTGAGAGGGGGAGAGTGAAGACTAACTTGATGATTGCAGAATTTTTTCAAATGATGCTAATCAGGAAGTTTGTTATTTCCATTGGATGAAGCTTAAATTACATTCCCATTTAAATGGCACCTATCATGGAAAATTTGGTTTGCGAACGGGAGGAGCCAGAACCTCTCATGGGGGAAACAATAGATACTTTCCAGAAGTAGCCCCCTGTGAAGTGTTGTGCCCTCTGCATCAGAAGCCCAATCATTTACTCCATTATTCGCCAGCAACACAAATGCAGTTATAAAGCCAAAATGACAAACATTTATACAATATGTTTCCTTATTTCCTTATAATGTTTCCGGCATTTGTGCCAGTGGAGGGGGGTGTTTGGGGTGTTTTAGTGCTGCAGTCTGGGCCCCATGCACCAAAAAAAAAGCCCTTCCCCATTTCAACAACAAACATGACTAGTTGTGGTCAGACAGCTTGGCCAATTTGGACTACACTGCCCAACCTTCTAGATGTATGGCAGCTGGGAGGGGTCATTTTTAACAGACTACCCTGCAGTGCACTGGGTCAGGCCCAATAGATAAGGGATATAGAGATCAGCTGAGGTTCTGGGGTGCTGTACAGCTGTATCCCCTTGTTGTGCAACTGTTGGGTTGACCGTTCTGTAAGAGACCAGAAATAAAGTGCAGACTGGAAGCCAAGTGATTAGCACCATTAGATAAAACTCACCCTTGAGATGCTCGTTTCCTTTATGTAATGTACAGGGAGGAAGGAGTCATTTTGGAAGGGGTCCTGTAGCGCTGAGAGGGCAGAGATGGACCCCTAGGAATGACCTTATTTGCTCCTTTCTGCAACCACTGGCCACTGGCCACTGGCCACTGGCCACCATAACGTCATGACCCTATTTTGCACAGTTTCAAGCAGGACACTTCCTTTGTGCCTCGGGGGTTTATATCTCCAACTAGTTCCTGAAAAATAAGAATCGCTTGTGCAATGAAGTATTGGAGCTCCTGCAGCCTCATCTTATCTCTGCGTGTAATATGTATGTATGTATGTATGTATGTATATTTTTATTTGTAAAGCGCTCCTTGAGGGCAAAGCACTGCACAACAAAACAATAAATTATTAGTAACAAACAAGGGGTCATTGGAATAAAAAGTAACAATAAGTGCATTATTAGAAATACAATTCACATAAATATAAAATATAATTACAATACAGATTAAGTGCTTAGTGTCAAGGAAACAAAAGGCTAGAGGACCCTACCCCGTAGAGCTTACAGTCTAAATGGGAGGGTAACATACAGACACAATTCAGGGGGTATTAAGGTGCTGTGGGTTACAGGTTGTTACACTGTTATATAAGTGCCAGTTCAGCTGTTATCCAGGTGCTCCCAGAGGGAGTCTATGAGTTTTGTTTTAAAAACATTGAAGGAGGATTCTCTCCTGAGAGATTCAGGACATTCCAAATATAAGGAGTCACAAGAGAGAAGGGTTTGATACGGGAAACAGCAGTAGTAGTGGGGGGTACAACCAAGCGTTTGTCTGAGAGGAGCGGAGGTTTCGGGCAGGAACATATAGAGAGACAAGAGATGAGATGTAGTGAGGTGCAGAGGAATGAAGGGAAGGTTATGAGGAGGAGTTTATAAATTATTCTTTGTTTTATAGGAAGCCATGATAAGGACTTCAGCAGCGGAGAGGCCTGTACCTTTTGGATGAGAGGAGGATAATTCTGGCAGCAGTGTTTAATACAGACTGTAGAGGGGAGAGATGGGAGTTAGGGAGGCCAGTTAGTAGAAGGTTACAGTAATCTAGTCGGGATAGGATGAGAGCATACATGAGCGTCTTGGATGTATCAGGTGAAAGGAAGGGACAGATTTTGGCAATATTGTGTAAGAAAAAGTGACAGGTTTTGACAGTGGTGTTAATATGATCAGAGAAGGAGAGAGAGGAGTCAAAGATTCCCCCCAGACAGCGAGCAGAGTTGACAGGATTAATGAGCCATCAATAGAGATAGTAAATAGGGGAGTAGGACCAGGCTTAGGTGGAAAGATGATAAGTTCAGTGTTAGGTTGAGTTTGAGGTGGCGCTGGTTCATCCAATTTGAGATAACCAGGAGGCAGTTAGAGATCTGAGCCTCTGTTTCAGCTGTTAATGAAGGGGTGGATAAATATATTTGGGTACATCAGCATACAGATAATAATTAAAGCCAAATGAATGGATGAGATCTCCCAAAGACAGAGTGTACAGGGAGAACAACAGCGGACCAAGTACAGAGCCTGGTGTAAGCTCTGCAACACAGTGTTTGAGCAGAGAAGAGGGCATAGGGTCAAGGGGGCAAGTTGTGAGTGGGGAGGACAAAAGAAGCTTGGAGACTTCAGACATTGTTATCGGAGGGAAGGAATTAAGACCTGCAGAAGGGGCTTAGGAAGGAGGAGCTGGTTTACATTAGTAGAAGTAGGGATCTGATTGCGGCTGGACTCTACTTTGTCTTTAAAGAAATCAGCAAAGTCCTGAGGAGAGTGTGTCTGGTTGACTGATACTGTTGATGAGGGATGGAGAAGAGTATTGAATAGAGAAAACAGGCATCGTGGGTTGGATTTGTGATTGTTTATAAAGGGACTGTAGTTCTCTTGCTTGGCTTTTGACAAGGCAGAATTGAGGCAGGACAATAGAAATTTATAGTGAATAAAGTCTGCTTGCGTACGGGATTTCTTCCACATACGTTCAGCAGATCTTGTGCAGGAGCGTAAGTATCTGGTTTGTGAATTCAGCCAGGGTCGTGGGTTCAGAGCACGTGAATGCTTAGCCTGTGAAGGGGCAAATGAGCCAATGGTTGAGGATAGTATGTGATTCTACTCACTTACCAGGGTATCAGGATCAGACGTTTCCTTAAGGGAAATGAGACTGGACCTGAAAGACTGAGCTAAGGCTGGAAGGTCAATATCACGTGTATCCCGGACTAGTGGGTGGGCACGGAGAGTGAGAGATGGAAAATGTAACCAAATTGTGATATGAAAGGGGGAAGGGTTCACTGTTAAAACCAGAGAGAGAGAGATTTTTAGTAAACACTGGATCCAGAAAGTGGCCATCCTTATGAGTAGGGGTGTTTGTCCACTGCTGGAGCTCAAAGGAGGAGGTTAGGCGGAGAAAACGAGAGGGCCAGGGTTGTGAAGCATCATCGATGTGGAAGTTGAAATCCCCAAGAATGATTGCAGGGCTGTCAGTGCAGAGAAGAAAGAAAGGCAGGTGTCAAAGTCAGAAAGGAAGGCAGCAGAGGAGGAGGAGGCTGATGGGGGTCTGTAAATGACAGCTACACGCACACAGAGAGGGTGGAAGATGTGAATGGCATGCACCTCAAAAGTGTTAAATGAGAAGGCTGGAGGAATAGGTTTGAACCGACAGTGAGAGGAGGAGAGAAGATTTGCGCAAGTTGGCAGGAAAGCGAGGTTGAATATACTGTATGTTGGTATGGAGCAGGGTCCAGGGTTTGGAGAGATATCCCCTGCAGCCAGCAAAAGTAGGTAAAAGAGGGAAAAGATGTGGGAAGAGGATTTGAAGTGACGACATATCCGGGTCTTGATAGTAACTGGAGGACAAAGGTGTTGCAAGTAGTTGTAAAGTGTATAGGAGCTGGAGTATGTGGAAAGGAGTAGAGAAAAAGATATGTAAATAGAATAGTGACAGACAATAGGACGGTTGAAGGAAGTAACAACCTTAGGGAGCACCATGCATGTGAACACAGCAAAAATCATTAACTTTGCCATTGCAGTTTCTAGCAGGTAGTAGTAGTGTTATGTCCTTAACGTAGTCCTCTGTGTGGTCTCTCCTTGTAGCTTTCCTTGTTGAACTCCTTTTTAAACTCTTCCAGATCACTTGTAAATGAATCACTTCGAAATGAAGCACCCTTGCAAATGCTCACCCCTAAAGAGATCTTAATAAATAGGGAGAGTAAAAGCTGGGAGCTGCTGCACACAGGTCTGGGGAATTACAACTGATTCTAATTGATTAAACAGCAAACTGATCACCAGCTGTGACAGAGAGTGAGAGCAGAGCAAGGCTCAGGGTGAATACAGAGATAACCTGACATACAAAGTTTGTTTGGAGAGGAGTTTATAGGGGGTCGTAAAATGTACACGTTACAAGACTACAGGGAGAACTTATAATCAATCAGGCCCGGATTTGTGGAAAGGCCACCTAGGCCCGGGCCTAGGGCGGCAGGATTTTAGGGGGGAGGCATGATGCCCAACCACACCCACTTTGGTTCAAAAACACTAGGGGATGCGCTGGAGATACAATATTTTTTTAAATTTCCCCATTGATAATTAAAATTTGCACGAATAAAGGGGAGGATACAGGGGCGACAAACGGCAGTGGGCCTAGGGGTGCCCTCTATGTAAATCCGGCCCTGTAATCAATATTATATTACTAGTTTAGAAGTGGCAAATGAACAATGCATACATATAACTCATTAAACAGTGGTAGGGGTAATACAGATGGAATGCAATAGCAGTTTGAGTAGATTTACCAATAAATGGTGCAAAAATGCAAACAGGACCACAGCAGAGATGGAAATAGCAGTTTTAGCAGATTTACCAATAAATGGTGCAAAAAAATGCAAACAGGGCCACAGCAGAGATGGAAATAGCAGTTTTAGCAGATTTACCAATAAATGGTGCAAAAAAATGCAAACGGCCACAGCAGAGATGGAAATAGCAGTTTAAGCAGATTTACCTGTAATAAAAAGAAGAAGAGAGATGTCAATTCATAACTCCTTGTTAAACTCTTCCAGATCACTTGTAAATGAATCACTTCGAAATGAAGCACCCTTGCAAATAGGAAGGAAGTGGATAGGCACACAAGCAAAAAAGGAAGGAAGTGGATAGGCACACAAGCGAAAAAAGGAAGGAAGTGGATAGGCACACAAGCAAAAAAAGGAAGGAAGTGGATAGGCACACAAGCAAAAAAAGGAAGGAAGTGGATAGGCACACAAGCAAAAAAGGAAGGAAGTGGATAGGCACACAAGCGAAAAAAGAAGGAAGTGGATAGGCACACAAGCAAAAAAAGGAAGGAAGTGGATAGGCACACAAGCGAAAAAGGAAGGAAGTGGATAGGCACACAAGCGAAAAAAGGAAGGAAGTGGATAGGCACACAAGCAAAAAAAGGAAGGAAGTGGATAGGCACACAAGCAAAAAAGGAAGGAAGTGGATAGGCACACAAGCGAAAAAAGGAAGGAAGTGGATAGGCACACAAGCAAAAAAAGGAAGGAAGTGGATAGGCACACAAGCGAAAAAAGGAAGGAAGTGGATAGGCACACAAGCGAAAAAAGGAAGGAAGTGGCCAGACACATAAAATGTTAACAAGTTGTACACATGCCACATGAAACGGGTTCACTGCTAAGAAAGAACTGGTTATTGTTTCATAATTAATAAAGATCAGTTGTTTAGCATTAATCTCACTGCACATTGTTTTCATATCTAATTAACTTACTTTTGGGATAATGGTGATCCTTTATGGACACTGAACTGGGTGCTAATGCCCTGTGCCTCCATCTATGGAATCTCCCCTATGAGCAGTTTGTTTTATCACTGGCACGGGGATTTCTGTGGTTTCTTCATTCCTGAAAATCCTCCCCCCCCCTCCGAAAAAAACAATTGCTGTGCATGTGAAAGGGCCACATGACAGTCATTCCTGTAAGTGACAGATATAGGACAGGCCACTCCTCCTGTGATGCAGCAGTGACAGTTGTGTGTGTAACTGGCAGTCATTCGCCAGTACATCTTGTATCTTATATAGTGACTGTATTGGAATGCTTGGGGAAACTCCAGCAGGGGGTTGGGTACAACATACACCTCTATTGGCTTCCCTGACATTCCAGTACCTTAATCACTTTGGACTGGTTCCACTGCCCTAATTAATTGTTCCATCCCTTACCAGTGCCTGGTCATCAAAGGAGAACTAAAGCCTAACTAAAGAAGTAGCTAGAAATGTTGTACATGATGTTTTGTGCTTCTGTACCAGCCCAAGGCAACCACAGCCCTTTAGCAGTAAAGATCTGTGTCTCCAAAGATGCCCCAGTAGCTCCCCATCTTCTTTTCTGCTGATTCACTGCACATGCTCTGTGCTGCTGTCACTTACTGAGCTTAGGGAGCCACTCACAATATACAGTACACATAGAATAGAAATGTCACAATATAAGGCTGATTAGTAATTAATACACATAATTACTACATGGCAGTGCAGTCTGCAGCAGAATTGAATAATCAGCCCTGTGGCCTGAACCCACCAGTATCTGTGCTGTCACTTGTTTCCTATTCAGGTGAGCTGAAGGCCAATGAGACCAAGGCAGTGACAGCCGGTGAAACTGAAAGCACTTTAACATAAGGTCATGCCACTTTATTGTTGTGTGTTATGATGGGAATGGGAGGAGTCAGGGAAATGGGAGGAGTCGGGGAAATGGGAGGGTGCATCTGCTGTGGGTATAACATGTATTAGATAGAAATGTTTTGTATTTTGCTAACACAGACACATTTTAAGTGAACATTTAGAATAGATTGCAAGCTCTTGGGACACAAAGCCCTTTAATGTAATGCCATTGTGCCCTATTACACTGCTACATTACATAAGTTCTCTGTGCTTCTATACTCAGTGAGATCATGAGAACTACATGAAATATGAAGGCTTCAGTGTAGGAAACCTGCCAGCTGTACTACTACAACTCCCAGCAGTTGGGTTGGAGACACACTGCACAGGCATTTTCTCCTAGTTATTTGCCCCTTCCCTAATGAGTGTCTGTGCTGGTGCCCAAGAGCTAGCACTCAGTGAGTAAACAGCAGTAGTAATAAGTTGTGAGTGTATAATAAATACCTGCACACGATTCAGCTCCAGACAACACGATCAGCAGAGATAAGAGCCACATGCTGCACCCAAACAACAATCCGTGGGTCTTCTGCTCAACTTTAACTCACAATAACTAAAGTAAGTAAAACGGATATGGGGGAGGGGCTTAAAATCACCAGACTCAAATCATCACAATGTAACGTGAGGGGGTGGAGAGACAGGGGGAGCCCCGAATACTTGTGCAATACTCCGTGACGTCAATCAGTTATAAATGGCGCGCATGCGCATTCCCTTCCATCGCGCTCTCCGGGACATTTACATTAAATCACGTGACCGTCCATTTAAATCCAGCGCATACGAGGGAACTTTTTTTTTTACGGGCGCTTCTCTGGTTCAGTTCTCAATCATCAGCGACCAAGGTAGTGATTACAAGCTCTGATTTAGCTCTTTTTAATTCAATAAATAATATTTGTTGTTTTTTTTATTCTCATGAAGGATCAGGTTAATCAAACGCATGCCTCCCAACTGTCCTGTGTTTAGAGGGACAGTCCCTCTTGACAGCTCAACCCGCAGTCCCTCCTTTGTACTGGAAAGTCCCGTTTTTCTCTGCACTGAACAGCCAGAAAAAGAAACAACGTTTCTAACTTAATTGGCTTTTGGCAGAGAGCCCAGAACAGCCACAGCTGCAAATAAGATACATTTGTAACAATTTTGAGATAAGCAGATAAGTAATTGTAACAATATAAGATAACAGGTCTCTTGGGAGAAGTTAGACTCACAGCTTTAGGGTTTTAGCACACGGGCAGATTCGGGGAGAACTGTCTTCCCCCTGCTATAATGACAAAACGGCAGCACCAATGCACTCGCGGCGCTTCAATTTCCAAAGTCACCCGAAGTTTCCTCGTGAGGCAACTGCGGAAATCTCCCCGGGTGGCCACCGCAGAAGAGGCGATTAGTCGACAGGCGGCTAAATCTCCCCGAATTTGCCCGTGTGTTAGCTCCCTAAACGGCAATTCACCTTCATTAGCAAAACTGTAATTGAAAAAAAACCACAGAAATATGTTTAAACTTTCATAACCTGCCAAATTTAGTAAAATGAACATGGTAATTAGGGGGTGTGGCCACAAAAATGGGCATGGTCAAAAAAAATTCAGGGGGCTACACACCAACTTTTTTTATCCTTCTTTTTATTTCCAAAATGTTGGGAGGTATGATGTGACCCTTCTATAAATACTGCTTAGAATAATGTTACACCCTTTATCCAAAATCCATGTTCCCTGATAGGAGCTCCATTTGTCTGTGGATGTACCAGGACTGGACTGAGATTCAAAATAGGCCCTGGCATTTCAGATGCAATTTGAATAATATATCAGATACACAGAGGTCCAAAAAAGCCGCACAGCAGCCCAATAAATAGTGAGTGCCTATGGCAATTAACAGCAGCCCCACTGGCACCTGCCAGAACCCACAGACTGGGCTAAATTATTCACTACTACTTAGCTGCAACTCCCAGAACCCCTGGACAGACTGCTGGGACATGTCTGTGAAGCAACCTAGTTCTACATATATGATATACCTGCAGTCACCTGGTACCCAAGAGCTTGCAATCACTAAATGAATGGCAGCAATAAAACTAAAAAAAATAAAGGGGTCGTTCACATTTTTAACTGTTAGTATGATGTAGAGAGGGATATTCTGAGACAATTTGCAATTGGTTTTCATTTTTTATTTGTGGTATTTGAGTTATTTAGCCTTTT
Source organism: Xenopus laevis (assembly GCF_017654675.1). Classification (NCBI taxonomy): domain Eukaryota; kingdom Metazoa; phylum Chordata; class Amphibia; order Anura; family Pipidae; genus Xenopus; species Xenopus laevis. The sequence continues at coordinate 10,332,402 of NC_054371.1, forward strand.
ATTCAGCAGCTCCCCAGTTTGGATGCTAGGATCTAAATTCCCCTAGCAACCCTGCATTGATTTGAATAAGAGACTGGAATATGAATAGGAGAGGCCTGAATAGAAAGAGAAGTAATAAAAAGTAACAATAACAATACATTTGTAGCCTTACAGAGCATTTGTTTTTTAGATGGGGTCAGTGACCCCCATTTAAAAGCTGGAAAAAGTAGATGGCAAATCATTCTGAAACTATTACAAATAAATAATGAAAAGCAATTGAATCGCTGCTTAGAATTGGCAGTTCTAAAACATACTACAAGTTAATTTAAAGGGGAACCACCTCTTTAAGGCCCAGTTGTTGTGCCCCTCACCTGTACAAAGAGCAGCTCCGACGAGCAACAGGCTCAGAGAAGGCGACATGGAGAGACGGCAGCTTCTGGGGTTCAACTAACTCTGCAGGATCAATATTTATATATATATATATACAGTATAGTAGAGGAGGTTATTACTGTAATAGTGGGTAGGGCACAGATCTCCTGATCTACATCACCTCACCTCACACCTTGTAAGACAACACCCCTTGGATTTTTCCATTGTACAGTAGAGGCCGTGAGAAACCTGATGCTGTGAATGAGCAGGAATGCTACAAAATTCCCACAGTCACACGCGCACCTTTGTGCAACTACAGCAAATGAAAGGGAGAGAAATGCAATGGTGCACTCGTGATTGGCCTATAATAAAACCATAATATTTTATTTCCACGGAGCAGCACAGATCTGGGCCCTGCAGCCTGAGTGGGAATGACAGCCCCCCATGTAGCAGATTATTTATAAAGACATTAGAGCAAAGTCACGCAGGACTATGTCAGGAACCTTTCCCTCTCTGTTATAGTTCTCCAAGCCCCTGAGATTATCTCCCAGTGCTTTTTAGGATTCTTGTCTGACAATGAGCACGACCAAAACACAATAATTATCCAATAATCCCTTAGAGGGGATGTTAAATTGGGCAAGTGATGGAGCAGGAGCACTTGCCTTGAGCGCTGGTATGTGTTGGAGTCACAGTTGGACTGGGGTGTACAGGGACCACTAGGGCTTCCATCTGACGGGACCCCAGTCGCAGACCCACGCACTTTTTTTAATTTTTTTTCCCTCCTTGAGGACACAATGGGGGAGCAGGGTCCACCAGGTATATTCCCAGTGTTCCGCTGGCCCAGCCCTGACCCTCCTCTTGGGGGAATAGCAACACCCCTTGTTGTTATTGTTTTTTGCAATGGGTCAGTCTGATACCCAAGTCTGTGTTTCTACCAGTTGGTTCCCTATATAACGAAGTGCCTGACTGAAAGTAAAAGCATATTGGGAGGGTCTATTTTTTTTTTTGCAAAGAAAGGTCCTTTTCGGAGAAAACAGGCAGCACCAAGTTCTTAAAGGAGAAGGAATGGTTAAATCACCAGGGGGTGCCAAATGTTTGTAGTTAACTGCACCATGGAGCCCGGGGTTCTTCAGCTGCTGCCCCTCGGCCGGTGCTAGTGTGGTACAGTGAAATTGACAGTTCTCGGATATGTTTGTGAAGATTCTCATTCATCCAGGTCATGGTATATTTATAGAGAAAAGTGAAATCAACTGGACTTGCTGTGCTTTTTTCTGAATTGAGAAAGCCAGTTGGATGACAGGTGAAACGTCTTCAATAAAAAACACAGCAAGTCCAGTTGATTTGACCTTTTACTATAGGTAGTTCTCGGATATTTATGTTACTGAGCACCCAACACCAAGAAGGAAAAAGCAGGAAGAAGATGGCAAAGCGGTGATTGGTTAGAAGTAGCCCAGGCTAGTGGATTTCTGCTAACAGGAGCACAGCCCAGAGGTCTCAGGAAAGTGATTATAATGACTGGGAGTAACCAACATTTGGCACACACCCTCCTTGTGATTTTACTTTTCCTTCTCCTTTAAAGGAGCTACTCTCCCTGCCCTCGTGTATATTTGGTTTTATTCGGATCAATAAAGATGAAGTTTTAATCTACATTTTGGTTCCACCTTGAATGAATTGCTTCCCGGTTGCCACCTGCTTGTCAGTACCCTATGAGCGGAGTTGCTAAGAGAAGGCCTACACTTACATACATGTATTATGTGTTTATTCTATTATTTAGCGATTGGTGTGGGAAAAGATGCCCAACTGCATATGTGTAAGTGTATAGAACATACATGAACCCATACACATGTATACAACAACGTAAATAACTGGGCGAAGGTGATTCACATCCCAGTCAAATCAGTGCATGGTTGTTAGGGGAATTTGGACCCCAGCAATCGGTTGTTTAAATTGCAAACTGGAGAGCTGCTGAATAAATAACTAAAAACCACAAATAATAAAAAAATGAAGACCAATTGCAAATTGTCTCAAAATATCCCTCTTTACATCAGACTAAAAGTAAACTTTAAGGTGAACAACCCCTTTAACTGCAATTGGTCTCCTCCTCACCGTGAAGAATGTCAGATATCCATTTATTAAGTGTGTTCAGCTGCACCTGCCATAAATGATGTGAGTGTTGCTGTGCAGTTATGATCTGAGGTTATTGACATGCAGTAACCTCTGTTTTAGTTTCACAACAATAGACCGTAGACCTACAGTATCAGTCACTGGGGTTTTCCATAGGTTCCGTATGTTTCATCTTAAATACATTAAATACATTATCTCACATGACTCCTGTAACCGGTTTAGCTGGAATCTTAACTCAAAGACTTAATGGCAATCGCTGATCATTCCAATCCAGCCTCCTGTGTGACTGACACCAGAATTTAGACACATTTGGCATTACCCTCAACCCCAAACAAAATACCTGGACTGTCTGATTCTATTCCATAAGTCTTCCAGCAAGGGGCTGAGTTGCTAAGAGAAGGCCTACACTTACATAGAAAGGTATTATGTGTTTATTCTATTATTTAGCGATTGGTGTGGGAAAAGACGCCCAACTGCATATGTGTAAGTGTATAGAACATACATGAACCCATACACATGTATACAACAACGTAAATAACTGGGCGAAGGTGATTCACATCCCAGTCAAATCAGTGCATGGTTGCTAGGGGAATTTGGACCCCAGCAATCGGTTTGTTTAAATTGCAAACTGGAGAGCTGCTGACTTAAGCCCACCTCCCCACAGGGTCCAATGCCAGCGGGGTCTGCAAGCTGGTGAGTATTACTCATGTATTATAAGGGATAATGTACCCCCTACTGTAAATGATAAGGATATTAGAAGTCACTGAGGGGTTGTTCTGTGACCATATAAAAGCACAAGGCTGCAGGCTGAGTTATACTGGGAACTCTGAGTATCACTCATGTATTATAAGGGATAATGTACCCCCTACTGTAAATGATAAGGATATTAGAAGTCACTGAGGGGTTGTTCTGTGACCATATAAAGGCACAAGGCTGCAGGCTGAGTTATACAGGGAACTCTGAGTATCACTCAAGTATTATAAGGGATAATGTACCCCCTACTGTAAATGATAAGGATATTAGAAGTCACTGAGGGGTTGTTCTGTGACCATATAAAGGCACAAGGCTGCAGGCTGAGTTATACAGGGAACTCTGAGTATCACTCATGTATTATAAGGGATAATGTACCCCCTACTGTAAATGATAAGGATATTAGAAGTCACTGAGGGGTTGTTCTGTGACCATATAAAGGCACAAGGCTGCAGGCTGAGTTATACAGGGAACTCTGAGTATCACTCATGTATTATAAGGGATAATGTACCCCCTACTGTAAATGATAAGGATATTAGAAGTCACTGAGGGGTTGTTCTGTGACCATATAAAGACACAAGGCTGCAGGCTGAGTTATACAGGGAACTCTGAGTATCACTCATGTATTATAAGGGATAATGTACCCCTACTGTAAATGATAAGGATATTAGAAGTCACTGAGGGGTTGTTCTGTGACCATATAAAGGCACAAGGCTGCAGGCTGAGTTATACAGGGAACTCTGAGTATCACTCATGTATTATAAGGGATAATGTACCCCCTACTGTAAATGATAAGGATATTAGAAGTCACTGAGGGGTTGTTCTGCGACCATATAAAGGCACAAGGCTGCAGGCTGAGTTATACAGGGAACTCTGAGTATCACTCATGTATTATAAGGGATAATGCACCCCCTACTGTAAATGATAAGGATATTAGAAGTCACTGAGGGGTTTTTCTGTGACCATATAAAGGCACAAGGCTGCAGGCTGAGTTATACAGGGAACTCTGAGTATCACTCATGTATTATAAGGGATAATGTACCCCCTACTGTAAATGATAAGGATATTAGAAGTCACTGAGGGGTTGTTCTGTGACCATATAAAAGCACAAGGCTGCAGGCTGAGTTATACAGGGAACTCTGAGTATCACTCAAGTATTATAAGGGATAATGTACCCCCTACTGTAAATGATAAGGATATTAGAAGTCACTGAGGGGTTGTTCTGTGACCATATAAAGGCACAAGGCTGCAGGCTGAGTTATACAGGGAACTCTGAGTATCACTCATGTATTATAAGGGATAATGTACCCCCTACTGTAAATGATAAGGATATTAGAAGTCACTGAGGGGTTGTTCTGTGACCATATAAAGGCACAAGGCTGCAGGCTGAGTTATACAGGGAACTCTGAGTATCACTCATGTATTATAAGGGATAATGTACCCCCTACTGTAAATGATAAGGATATTAGAAGTCACTGAGGGGTTGTTCTGTGACCATATAAAGACACAAGGCTGCAGGCTGAGTTATACAGGGAACTCTGAGTATCACTCATGTATTATAAGGGATAATGTACCCCCTACTGTAAATGATAAGGATATTAGAAGTCACTGAGGGGTTGTTCTGCGACCATATAAAGGCACAAGGCTGCAGGCTGAGTTATACAGGGAACTCTGAGTATCACTCATGTATTATAAGGGATAATGTACCCCCTACTGTAAATGATAAGGATATTAGAAGTCGCTGAGGGGTTGTTCTGTGACCATATAAAGGCACAAGGCTGCAGGCTGAGTTATACAGGGAACTCTGAGTATCACTCATGTATTATAAGGGATAATGTACCCCCTACTGTAAATGATAAGGATATTAGAAGTCACTGAGGGGTTCTGTGACCATATAAAGGCACAAGGCTGCAGGCTGAGTTATACAGGGAACTCTGAGTATCACTCATGTATTATAAGGGATAATGTACCCCCTACTGTAAATGATAAGGATATTAGAAGTCACTGAGGGGTTGTTCTGTGACCATATAAAGACACAAGGCTGCAGGCTGAGTTATACAGGGAACTCTGAGTATCACTCATGTATTATAAGGGATAATGTACCCCCTACTGTAAATGATAAGGATATTAGAAGTCGCTGAGGGGTTGTTCTGTGACCATATAAAGGCACAAGGCTGCAGGCTGAGTTATACAGGGAACTCTGAGTATCACTCATGTATTATAAGGGATAATGTACCCCCTACTGTAAATGATAAGGATATTAGAAGTCACTGAGGGGTTCTGTGACCATATAAAGGCACAAGGCTGCAGGCTGAGTTATACAGAGAACTCTGAGTATCACTCATGTATTATAAGGAATAATGTACCCCCTACTGTAAATGATAAGGATATTAGAAGTCACTGAGGGGTTGTTCTGTGACCATATAAAGGCACAAGGCTGCAGGCTGAGTTATACAGGGAACTCTGAGTATCACTCATGTATTATAAGGGATAATGTACCCCCTACTGTAAATGATAAGGATATTAGAAGTCGCTGAGGGGTTGTTCTGTGACCATATAAAGGCACAAGGCTGCAGGCTGAGTTATACAGGGAACTCTGAGTATCACTCATGTATTATAAGGGATAATGTACCCCCTACTGTAAATGATAAGGATATTAGAAGTCACTGAGGGGTTCTGTGACCATATAAAGGCACAAGGCTGCAGGCTGAGTTATACAGGGAACTCTGAGTATCACTCATGTATTATAAGGAATAATGTACCCCCTACTGTAAATGATAAGGATATTAGAAGTCACTGAGGGGTTGTTCTGTGACCATATAAAGGCACAAGGCTGCAGGCTGAGTTATACAGGGAACTCTGAGTATCACTCATGTATTATAAGGGATAATGTACCCCCTACTGTAAATGATAAGGATATTAGAAGTCACTGAGGGGTTGTTCTGTGACCATATAAAGGCACTAGGCTGCAGGCTGAGTTATACAGGGAACTCTGAGTATCACTCATGTATTATAAGGGATAATGTACCTCTCACTGCCGTATGCTCCTACACACAGCAAAAATTGTCACTGTTTTATTTTGTTTGGGGTTGAGGGTAATGCCAAATGTGTCTAAATTCTGGTGTCAGTTACACAGGAGGCTGGATTGGAATGATCAGCGATTGCCATTAAGTCTTTGAGTTAAAATTTCAGCTAAACCGGTTACAGGAGTGATGTGAGATTTAAGCTGAAACATACGGAACCTATGGAAAACCCCAATGACTGATACTGTAGGTCTACGGTCTATTGTTGTGAAACTAAAACAGAGGTTACTGCATGTCAATAACCTCCGATCATAACTGCACAGCAACACTCACATCATTTATGGCAGGTGCAGCTGAACACACTTAATAAATGGATATCTGACATTCTTCACGGTGAGGAGGAGACCAATTGCAGTTAAAGGGGTTGTTCACCTTAAAGTTTACTTTTAGTCTGATGTAAAGAGGGATATTTTGAGACAATTTGCAATTGGTCTTCATTTTTTTATTATTTGTGGTTTTTAGTTATTTATTCAGCAGCTCTCCAGTTTGCAATTTAAACAAACCAATTGCTGTGGTCCAAATTCCCCTAACAACCATGCACTGATTTGAGAGGAGAGGACTGAATAGAAACAGGAGTAATAAAAAGTAGCAAAAACAATATATTTCTTCAGGTCCCCAGGCAGCACACCAAAGAGATAGGGCCCTGCTCCTGGGTACAGGAAACAAGAATAAAACCCCCTCCCCCTCCTAGCTTCCCTGTGTTTTTGTTTCCTGTCCTCCAAGGATAAGGTAGGTATAGCAGGGGTCCAGCCAGGGTTGCCACCCGGCCGGTATTTTACCCGCCTAGCCAGTAAAACCCTGCCAAGGCCGGTATTACAAATTTACCGGCAATGTAGCTCGGCCTGCCCCCAATCCCCTGGAACTTATCTTTTCTATTGCTTCTAGCGTCTGTGGCGCGGCCCTGCCCCTTTTGCCGTCGCGGCCCGCCCCTTCTTTGTGTCCCCGCCCCCCACCAGCCGGTAATTCATTTTTAACAAGGTGGCAACCCTAGGTCCAGCTGGATTCCTGGGGGTTCCCTCAGGGGCGCTTGGCCAATGAGGCGGGCTGAGGTGCTCGTCTCAGGCGGCAGCGCCAGATGCATTTCCAGGGGCAGCAAAAAGCCGCTACTGAAATTTTAAGAGCCGAATTTCTGGTTTTGAAACTGGAAACTCGGCTTTACTAGTGCAGGAGAGCGTAGTTGCGCTCTCCGCACTAGTGTTCCTGCCTCAGATGCCGGGTTACCGATGGGTAAGCCGGCGAGGGGGGGGCGGCATTTTGAGGAGCCGCCTCAGGCAGCTTCTTTACCAGAATCGCCGCTGGGTTTCTGTAAGGTTACCTGTGCGGTGGGGATGCCCACCGCACCATCCTTCTTCCTAGCCGCGCCACCGTGTTTTCGCTGGCTCCTCTCTAGGGCGCGCCTCCTTTCCCTTTAAAGGCGCAGGCTGATTGACTTCCTGGTTTGACTCTTGCCTGCCTATGTTTATTCTCTGCCCGCCTTGACCCAGCCTGTCTGACCATCCTTCTGCCTAATCCTTTGTACCGTGACCTTCGGCCCAAAAGACTTTGCTACCAGCCGTGCCCCTTTGCCAGCCAGAACATCTCGCCTTGCACCCCTCGTTAAGTCCAGGAGGCACCCAAGTAAGCTGAGAGCTCCTCCCGAAGCCCAACGATGGTCACACTACTGGTGAAGCCGAGCCGAAACCAGGGTACTTGGCACTTGTTCTGGTTTGGGTGCCGGTCGTGACAGTTCCCTAAATAGAACAGGTCTATTGTTATACCGTTCACCCCTAGCTGTGGGTTCACAGTTTTGGCCTTTCCCTTCTCCAGCTTTCCCTAGCTCTTAGGCTCCAGCTGGGGCTTTAAGAATGCTTTGTGGTACCTGCGGTGCAGCATGGCTCGGCTTCTGAGGAATCCGGTGTGTATTGTTCCCAGTTGGGTACAAGGATTGCAGTAGCACCAGCAGGAGTGGAAGGCAGCAGTCCCATGTGGCTGTTGTGAGCGGGGGGTTAGCTACGCGTCGCAAAGTAACCGTTTCCTTACTTCCGGGTTCGGCTGGCGGGTCACGCGACGACCCAGCTGTAAATTTAAATAGCCGTTTTTTCTCTTTCAGTGCGTTGTGTTTTTCGACCGGTTCTGGTAAGCTCTCTGAGAGGACCGTTCTAGGCTGGGTGGGGGACTTGGATTGAGAGTCCTTATTTATTTTTTATTTTTCAGCCATGACCTCTCGCTCTGAAGCTAGGGATCATGAAGAAAGATCCAGGAGATGTGGGCTGTGCAAGATCAGACTTCCACGTGATTTTTCGAAGAGAATTTGTTCAGACTGTTTCAAGGAAAATTTTCAACAAGAGGTACCAGAGTCGATGTCTGAATTCATGTCCTGGTTTAAATCCAATATGCAGCAGACGTTTGGAACATTTAAAGCCTCAGGTTCAACCACAGGCAAGTACTTCTGCGGCTAGCCAGGTGAGGGCGCCGGAAATACATGATGTATTGATGGATTCATCCGATGATGATATAAAAGAAGATGCCGATGTATTTTCAGTAGAGAATATAGATCATCTGGTTAAGGCTGTTAGATCTTCGATGGATCTAAAGGATGAGGACAAGCCTCACTCCAAACAAGATATGATGTTCTTGGGTAAGAAGTCACCCAGAGTATTTCCAGTCCATGGGGTGATTTCAAAGATTATTTCTAAGGAATGGTTGAAGCCTGTAAAGAAGTTAATGCTACCTAGGAAGTTAAAGGCTTTGTTTCCATTTGATGAGAAGGTGACAGTCTCTTGGGATGTTCCTCCTAAGGTGGATGTGGAGGTGGCCAGACTGGCAAAAAAGACAACGATTCCAGTTGAGGATGGAGCCAGTTTTAGGGATCCTATGGATCATAAAATAGATGCCACATTCAAGAAGCTCTTTGAATCTTCTGCTGCAGGGTTTAGGCCAGGTGTGGCCACGGCTTGTGTCATCCGTTCTATTAGACTTTGGCTCACTCAGCTGGAGCAGGATATGGAAGACGGAGTCTCTCTTCAGTGGAGAGCATTAGAATAGCGGCCAGATCTGTTGTGTCCATGGAATATAGTGAAACACACAGACAAGTAGGTGCAGGAGTAATTGCTGTAATGCTTAAAGGAGAAGGAAAGGCAAAACAGAAATAGCCTGCTAAAGAAAGTACTGTGTATGTAGATAGTAATCAGTCACCGTTTTTAAATATGTCTCTGTGGTCTCTTATTGAAGCAGATACGCTCTCTCAGCACTGCAGCCTGTCACTTTTTTTTCCTGGCTCTTCCTGCCTGCTGCCCGAGGCAGCCCTGAGGTGCATTGGTTATCATTCTGTTGTTGTGCGCATGTACTGGGGAGCTGACGATCATGCAAATCTCTAAGTGCACGTGTCATCATTGACTCTTATGGCCACGCCCCCCAGCCAATCAGAATCGAAGTGTCCGGGAGCTGACACACGGAAACTTTTTTTTAATTACATTTTGGACAGCTAATAGGCAGCATCAAGTGGTGCACAGAGATTGGGGAACAAATGTCTCTGCTCTCCGCTTACTGACACTCCCCAAGCTGCTGGCGCTGCTTAAAGGGGTGGTTCACCTTCAGAAAAAAGTTTGTAAACTCGTTTATTTTAATACGCAACTCCACCACAGTCAAATCTCCTCAGGCTGTCTTTTTCACTGGGTTCGCTGACACTTCTCCACAGTCCTCCCCCCTCCCTTCAGTGCTCATGAAGTCCTTTGTAGTGTGGGCTACGGCTGCCTTAAGTGCTTAGTGGTCTCTAAGAATTGTGCATTGAAACAATAGCTAACACTGAGGGAGCGACAGCACAGCAAATACCTGCATAATAACGGCAACTCGATCAGGGAGGGAATTTCTGACAGGGTGTGCGGGCTAAGAAAGGACTTTGAAAACCCGCCTACTCTTTTTGCAAAGATGAAAGGACAGCAGGCAAACGAACAATTTTAACCCCAACCTTTCATTATTACTGGATCGCTGAGGTATATTGGAGCTGTTAACCTAACATGTGCACTGATGCTGTTGCATTGGAGGGAGACAATGGGGCAAATTCACTAAGATTCGTAGTTGCGCCAGGCGCAATTTCGCCGCACTTCGCCAGGCGTAGTTTCGCCAGCGCTCCGCAAATTCACTAAAATCCGAAATTGCGCACAGGGGTAGCGTAAGGTTGCAAAGTTGCGCTAGCGTTGATTCGCTAAGTGAAGCGAAGTTACGCTAGCGAAGGTTAATTTGCATACGGCGCCAAATTCAAATTTCAATGGAGGAATACGTAGAATCACTACACAAGCCTGGGAAACCTTCAAAACATCAAATAAATTTTTTTTTTGCCCTACACATGTGCCCACTGTATATTTAAGTTGCCATGAGTTAGGAAATGTGGGGGGGGAGGAGGGGAGCCCCAAAAAAATTCTCGATCTTTTTCAGCCTATCACCCATAATATAGAAAAAACGCCAGCATTTTTTGGGACTTAGAAAAATTTGAACTTTTTTGGAAGCAATCCCTATCTACTCTATTGCGCTTCGCCTGGTCTGAGGTGGCGAAGGAAGTCTAGCGTAAAAGGTAGCGTTCAGAACACTGCGCGCGTTCGTGAATTTGCAAAGTTACGTCCGTAGCGAAAATTCGCCAGGCGTAAGGGTGCGAAGTAACAATAGCGAATCTACGCCAGCGTTCGTTAGTGAATTTGCAAAGTAACGAAAATGCCCAACGCTAGCGAATTGACGGTAGCAAATTGACGCTAGCGTTAGGCGCTTAGTGAATTTGCCCCAGTGAGTGAGTGAGTGAGGCGGAAGCATGTACGAGCATTTTTGCCAGTGAAGGCTTCCGTACAAACGATTGTATACCGAACGATCTTCTGCCATAAATGGGGGAGGGAGGTTGGGGGGAATGAGGGGAGAGAGCAAGTCAATGCATTTTTCATAGTGAGTGTCTTTCATTTGAACTACACTATATAGATTGATATACTGTAGGCAGGTTAATGTCTTCAGCCACAAATGCTGGGGGAGGGAGGGCGAGGTTAGAGAAAGTGTCTGGTGGCCCGCTCCCCAACTTCTACTACTACTCTCATATGCCTCACAGCAAATTGCAGCTTGTATGGTGAAGTTTTCTGGGAAGCAGTGAGGAAAGGTAACCAAACCCCTTTAATGATAATGAGCACACATCAGTAGTGACGCGCTCCAAAGGTCAACAGGGGTTTTTTTTTTCCACGCATGCGCAGTAAAGAGATAGAAGAAACAGAAGACTAGGCTACCTTACTAAGATGGCGCCTGCGTGACTGATTAGGCGAGGCGAACAAGGAGATGGATTCTACACTATAGGATTAGTAAATGCGAGTTGCAAACATAGCGTTTTAGTAGATCTTGGGGAGTAGATTACAAGGATATAGCTAATAAACTTTGCCTTTCCTTCTCCTTTAACAGGAAGGAAACTACCTAACACACAGTAAGAAAAAAGTAGCAGAGAAAACATAACAGCAGATTCAACATGAAGCCTTATACATAAGACTCTAGTACTAAAACAGCATCAGCAGATTCAACAGGAAACATGCACAATTACTTTATCTCATATTTAACAGTTCTCTCCCCTATTCGTGGTGGTAACACCTGTAAAAGAAAGGATTAATCAAAGTCACAGGTTATAAGTTAAGTCTATCAGGGGGTCAATGCTCTCTTTGTGGGTAACGCCTAGAAATGTTGCCCTCTTCTATGGAAGGAAACTGGTGCTCGGAACAATCAGGTACCACCGATGCTTCAGAGTACGTACTCTCCATTTCGGTTGGACTTGCAGGCGTTGTTACCTCTGGTGATGCCACAATCTGGGGCTCCCCTTTAGTATAGAGAAGTCCAATAAGGCTTTGTGTTTGGTTTTGCTCAGTGGTAATTGCAGTATTACGTAGATGGTCAATATGAAGATGCCAATATAGATTGCCTGCCACTTTTACTGTGTAACTGCATGGACCTCTTTGAGCAGAGACAATTGCTGGTAACCATTTATTAGGCCCTCTGTAGTTCCTTGCCAAAATGGTTTGCCCAACACTAAGCTGCCACAAGGTTCTCTTCTCTCCTCCCCTGATTTTAAACTGGTGGTTTCTCACATGATGATTGAGATATGGTTTCAGCAAGTCTAACCGAGACCTAAGATTGCAGCCCATAAATAACATTGCAGGCGTACGGCTTGTAGTCGCATGAATTGAATTCCGATAGGATAAGAAAAACCTTGCCAGTTTATGCTGCAGGGATCCACTGTCATGTGCCAATGACCACAGTGACTGTTGAATGAATTGAGGACCAGTATCACTGACAATCTGTTCAGGTATTCCAGATCTTGCAAACAAGGTTCTCAACATATCAGTAGTATATGAGGTACTAGTAGACTTCATACAGAAAAACTCTGGCCATTTAGAATGGGCATCAACAATAATGGAAAACATCAGTCCCAGAAATGGTCCTGCAAAATCAATGTGCATACGTTGCCAAGGAGCAGAGAGCCATTCCCACAGATGAACTGGAGCTGGTTGTGGCATAGACTGCACCTCTTGACATCCATGGCACTTGTTTGCTAGTTGCTCATGAGATATCACAGCTCCAATGCCATATGGGGAAGCATCACATGCCAGTTTTAATGGCACAAGGACATCATCAGACGTGACCAATGTCTTTGCTTCCTTGAAGGCTTTGTCACACTGTACACTCCACAATATTGTTTAGAGTCCTTAAAGAAGGCACATTTTTCTTTGTTGGCTCTTGGCCCATATTCTCCATGTTAGAACCCTCTTTAGGTTTTCCAAATGTTCTGTATCATCTGTGCCTGTGACAATAATGTCATCCAGATAACATTTAGTATGTGGAATGCCTTGTAGAACTTGATCCATGGCTCTTTTCCATATGGCAGGTGCCAAGGTGTAACGGGCCCGAAGGCACAGTAATAGTGTAGACCAAAGAGGAGACCAGACCAGGTTCGAGGTACAAAAGGGTTTATCCAAAGAATCGTCAAAATACAGGCAAAAGGTCAGACCAGGCAGAAGACAAGCAAAATCGAAGAACAGGCAGGAATCGGTACACAGGAATCAAATAGATAATAACACCCAGGAACTCAGTAGCAGGAACCTATAGTTGGGCAAGGATTGGCAGGGGAAGTATGTTTAAATAGTCTCTGAGTTGGCGCCAAATTTTGACGCGCTTGCGTCAGACGCAGACGCCAGCGTCCTCACGTTGACTTCTCGACGCCGGCGCCCGATTCTGACGCCGGCGTCCGTTCCGTCGCCGACGACCAATCCTGGAGTGGGAACAAGGTGAGGTCATAGACCTGTGCCCAGCAGGAGCCATGTGGTGAGGCAGGCGGTCGCCATCTTGGACGCCATCTTGGAGACCAGAAGTAGATTCCATTACAGTACCCCCCTCCTTAGGGGGGGCCTCAGGACCACCGAGTCTAGGGGAGAGAGGGAAAAGCTTATGGAATCTGCGAACCAAGATGGGCGCATGGACATCTGAGCTCCTGACCCAGGAGCACTCCTCGGGACCGAACCCCTTCCACTGAGATATTGAAGAGTGCCCCTGGAAAGACGAGAGTCCAAAATCCTCTTCACCTCGAATTCCTGGTGATCGTCAACCAGGACTGGAGCTGGGGGAGAAGAAGAAGAAAAAGACACAGCAGGTTTAAGGAGAGAGACATGGAAGGCATTCGGGATCCGCATCTCTGGAGGGAGTTGAAGACGAACCGCCACCGGATTGATGATTTCAATGACAGGAAAGGGACCGATGAATCTGGGGCCAAGTTTTGGGGTAAGAATCTTCAGGCGGATGTTACGGGTGGAAAGCCAAACTTTGTCACCAGGAGCATAGGGTGGAGCGGAAATCCTTTTCTTGTCGGCAAACCTCTTCTGGACCAGAGAGCTCTTCTGCAGATTAGAGGCAACAGCGGCCCAGATAGCCATCATGTGGGCAGCCTGATCGTTGGCGGCAGGAACATTGGTGAGGAGAAGATCCTGAGGGAATGCCAATGGGTTCTGACCGTAGACACAGAAGAAAGGGGACCGATGCGAGGAAGAATGCAAGGCGTTGTTATGGGCGAACTCGGCCCAGGGAAGGAGATCTGACCAGTCGTCTTGGCACAGGGAAACATGACAGCGAAGAAACTGTTCCAAAGCCTGGTTCACTCTCTCAGCGGCTCCATTGGACTGTGGGTGATAGGCAGAAGAGAATTGTAAAGAAATGTTGAGAGCTTTGCACAAGGATCTCCAGAATCTAGATACGAATTGTGAGCCACGGTCAGAGACGATCTCGGCAGGAAACCCATGGAGACGAAAAACATGTTGGATGAAAAGCTTGGAAAGTTCAGGAGCAGAGGGAAGCTTGCGAAGGGGAATGAAATGAGCCATTTTACTGAACCTGTCAACGACAACCCAGATAACAGTGTGACCGGAGGAGACAGGCAGATCTACAATAAAATCCATGGCAAGATGAGTCCAAGGACGAGATGGAATGGGTAATGGAAGAAGGAGTCCTTTGGGAGGAGAATGTCCAGACTTGGAAATGGCACAGATGGTACAAGAAGAAACAAAGTCTTTGACATCCTTTCTCATGGATGGCCACCATACCAGGCGAGAAAGGAGTTCGGTGGTCTTCTCCACTCCGGGATGGCCGGCCTGTTTAGAACTGTGAGCCTGGGATAGAATAGACTGGCGACAATCAGGTGGAACAAAGGCAACCCCTAGAGGAATATTGTCAGGGGCGGAAAAGATTTGCGAGGCCAAGGAGGGAAATAGGGCAGCGATGATCTTGGAGGAAGGCACAATGGGTTCAGGATCTTCGGAGCAGGGAACTTCAGGAACAAAACTTCTAGACAAAGCATCAGCCTTTCTATTTCTAGAGCCAGGACGAAAGGTGATGACGAAGTTAAAACGGGAGAAGAACAGTGACCATCTGGCTTGTCGAGGATTCAAACGTTTGAGGGACTGGATAAATTCAAGGTTCTTATGGTCTGTAAAGATGGTCACGGGAATGGAGGATCCTTCCAGTAAATGTCTCCACTCCTCCAGGGCGAGTTTCACTGCCAATAACTCACGATTCCCCACATCGTAGTTCTTTTTAGAGAAGAATGCACAGGGATGTAACTTCCCGTCCAAGGATGATCTCTGTGACAAGACAGCTCCAGCTCCCACATCTGAGGCGTCGACTTCGAAGAAGAAGGGAAGAAGAAGATCAGGGTGTCTGAGAATAGGTGCAGAAGAAAAAGGCAGTTTTCAGGGATTCAAAGGCTTCCAGGGCAAGAGGAGGCCAGTGCTGTGGTTTACCCCCTTTGCGGATAAGGGCCAGGATAGGAGAGATCTTGGAGGAGAAGCCTTTAATAAATTGTCTGTAATAATTGGCAAAGCCAATAAATCTCTGGATAGCCTTGACACTTGTGGGGAGGGGCCAATCAAGAATTGCAGAAACCTTGGCTGGATCCATCTCGAAACCCTGCTGGGAGATGATGTACCCAAGAAAAGGGATGGAGGACACTTCAAACGAACACTTTTCCAATTTAGCGAAGAGATTATTCTTTCTTAGACGAAGAAGAACTTCCTTCACTTGGGAGCGATGCTCGTGGAGATTTTTGGAAAAGACAAGAATGTCATCCAGATAGACAACAACACTCTGCCCCAACAGGTCTCTGAATATATCATTCACGAATTCTTGGAAGACCGCGGGGGCATTACATAGTCCAAATGGCATGACTAGATATTCATAATGCCCCGAAGGCACCCCGAAGATCCAGCTTGGTGAAGATCTTGGCCCCTCTTAACTGATCGAAGAGTTCGGAGATTAGGGGGAGAGGGTAACGGTTTTTAATGGTGATTTTGTTTAACCCCCTATAGTCGATGCATGGTCGCAGACCCCCGTCCTTCTTTTCGACAAAGAAAAATCCAGCACCAGCAGGGGAGGAAGAAGGGCGGATGAAGCCTCTTTGGAGATTTTCCCGAATGTAGGTCTTCATGGCAGCCGTCTCAGAGGGGGAAAGAGGATAGGTGCGACCCCGGGGAGGCATGGAACCAGGAAGAAGTTCGACCGGACAGTCATAGGGTCGATGAGGAGGAAGGGTCTCTGCAGAGCCCTTGTTGAAGACATCGGCAAAATCTTGATAGGTGGAAGGAAGGAACAACTTGGAAGAAACAGAAGAAACTTTGATAAGGGGTACAGCAGGCAAACAGTTCCGTTGGCAGTAGGGGCTCCAGCGGGAGACTTGAGTGGAGGACCAGTCAATGACTGGATTATGGGTGCACAACCAGGGGAGCCCCAAAACGAGTGGAGTTGAAGGGCAGTCAATGAGTAGAAAGGCCAATCTCTCCAGATGCATGGTGCCCACTCTAAGGGAAAGTTCAGCGGTGGTTTGAGAAATAATGGCCGAAGACAGAGGGCGGTCATCAATAGCTAAGACTCGCAGAGGAGAGGCCAAGGGTTGTAGGGGAACCGCATAACGAGCAGCAAAAACTCTGTCCATGAAATTTCCGGCAGCACCAGAGTCCAGGAAAGCTTGCACTGGGATCTTCTGGGAACCAAATTGGATCTGTGCCGGAAG
This sequence comes from Xenopus laevis, assembly GCF_017654675.1. NCBI lineage: Eukaryota > Metazoa > Chordata > Amphibia > Anura > Pipidae > Xenopus > Xenopus laevis. The sequence goes on from NC_054371.1 coordinate 10,349,250, forward strand.
AAGGAAACGTTGAGTAGAGGGTTGAGGAGAATGACAAACACCACCCAGATAGGTCTCCCCAAACCTACCTAGGTGCTGGCGTTTCCCGGCTTCACAGGACACTCATGGGCGAAGTGCGATTTGCCCCCACAATACAGGCATAGGCCGGCAGCCCTTCTCCGTAGCTTCTCCTGTTCGGAAAGACGAGCCCGTCCAATCTGCATGGGTTCCTCAGTAGATGGAGCAGAGGGAGCAGAAGCCGCAGGAGTAGGAGAGGGGAAAGCAGAAGCCGGATTGAAGAGTAGGGGTCTTTGGAAGCGAGGAGCCAGGGTGGGTTGGAACCGGGGAAACTTCTTCGAACGCTCTCTGTCGAGCTAGAGTTGAAATTCCCTCTGTCGGGTGTCAACCTTTATAGCCAGCGCCACCAGATCCTCCCACCGAGAAGGAATTTCCCGGGAGACCAAGTCATTTTTGATCCGCATGGCTAGGCCGTTGTAGAAGGCTGCATGGTACCCATCATTGTTCCAGGTGGTCTCCGCCACTAGGGTGCGGAACTCAATAGCATACTCTGGAACAGAGCGAGTGCCTTGCTGAATCTGGAACAGGCGAGCAGAGGATGCCGTAGCTCGGCCAGGGGCATCAAAGACAACCCGAAGTTCACGGATGAAGGCACTGGCGTTGTCAATCAAAGGGTCCCTCTTCTCCCGGAATAAAGCAAAAAATTGGTGCAGTAAAGCCCTTTCACAAACTTCGGTATCCTCTGCCCTTGCTCCCATCCAGAGCATAAATCAGAAAAGCAAGAAAGGTGTAGGGATAATGATACCATGAAGCGCACAATTGCTGCTGATGTGTCTTTTATTCACCACACGACATGTTTCGAGCTTCAAAGGCTCTTTATCAATGATAAAGAGCCTTTGAAGCTCGAAACATGTCGTGTGGTGAATAAAAGACACATCAGCAGCAATTGTGCGCTTCATGGTATCATTATCCCTACACTTTTCTTGCGTCCCTCTTCTCCCACAGAGGTGATGCCCACTCCAAAGCCTTCCCCTGCAGGCGAGTAATCATGTACCCCACTTTAGCTTGTTCGGATGCAAACTGACCTGGCAGCAGGGCAAACTGGATCTCGCACTGGTTGATGAAACCTCTGCACGCATCAGGGTCACCGCTGTAGAGGGGAGGCGCAGGAATGCGAGGTTCCGAAGGCTGAAGTGGGCTTGCAGGAACGGCCACAGGGACCGGGGCCACAGGTGACAATGCCGACAACTTGTCTAGGATAGCTTCCAGAGCCTGACCGAAGTGTGACTGCTGGGCTTCGTATGACTGCATGCGGGAAGCCAAACCGCGGATAGCGCCACCGACATCAGGTGGAGCTGGAGTCTCCTCCGAAGGGTCCATGGCCCAACTATACTGAAACGGGCCCGAAGGCACAGTAATAGTGTAGACCAAAGAGGAGACCAGACCAGGTTCGAGGTACAAAAGGGTTTATCCAAAGAATCGTCAAAATACAGGCAAAAGGTCAGACCAGGCAGAAGACAAGCAAAATCGAAGAACAGGCAGGAATCGGTACACAGGAATCAAATAGATAATAACACCCAGGAACTCAGTAGCAGGAACCTATAGTTGGGCAAGGATTGGCAGGGGAAGTATGTTTAAATAGTCTCTGAGTTGGCGCCAAATTTTGACGCGCTTGCGTCAGACGCAGACGCCAGCGTCCTCACGTTGACGTCTCGACGCCGGCGCCCGATTCTGACGCCGGCGTCCGTTCCGTCGCCGACGACCAATCCTGGAGTGGGAACAAGGTGAGGTCATAGACCTGTGCCCAGCAGGAGCCATGTGGTGAGGCAGGCGGTCGCCATCTTGAAGACCAGAAGTAGATTCCATTACACAAGGCCACGCCAAATACTAATCTGTTGTATTGGTATAGTCCTTTTGGCGTGATGATTGTAAGGTAGTGTTTGGCATTTTACCACTACCTCCATTTCTAAGAAGGCTTGTGCAAAATTTTGCTGAATTTTAGACCACCTGCAAGAGAGGCAAAGATATCCTCAATCCAGGTAAGGGATACTTATCAGACTGTAGAACTGGATTCATGAAAACTTTAAAATCTCCACATATTCTAACTGAACCATCCCTTTTTATAATAGGCACAATAGGTGTGGCCCAGTCACTCCAAGAGACTTTTGAAATTACTCCATCTTGTTCTTGATGATTCAATTCCGCTTCCACTTTTGGACGAATACTATAAGGCACTAGACGAGCTTTGTGAAATTTGGGCTGTGCATTTTCCTCAAGGCATATATTAATCTTGATGTGTTTTAAAGTACCCAAGTCCTGTGCTAAAATGCCCTTTAATTGTTCCACTGGTTTGGTGTTATCAGCAGACATTGAATGTAGCATTTTAATGGATTTCCAGTCAATGGGTATTTTGTGTAACCACTCCCGGCCCCATAATGCAGGACCACCTGTCTCCACCACATATAAGTCCAGGAGGCATTTAAAATTGTTGCACTCTACCTCAGCATTTAAAACTCAGAGTGGCACGATCTTCTGTCCAGTGTATGTTTTTAGTAGCAGTTTCCAATTGGGGGTCTGAGAAATTTGGATCCTCTTTTTCTATTTCAGAGGTAGCCATCATAGAATTCCTCCAGTCTCAGCACCTCCACTCTGAAAGATCAGATATCTGTCATTTCCGCATACACTGACAAACAGTGGTCATCTTCTCCCCTGATCAAGAAATTCTTCAAGGCCCTGAACAGAATTCATCCTCAGGTAAAAAAAAATACAGTCCCTCTTTGGGACCTCTCCCTAGTATTGGACGCATTAACGAAAGCTCCCTTTGAACCTTTAGAGGACATCCCTCTCAAGATCCTCACGCTAAAGTTTTTCTACTTGCCATATCATCGGCGAAAAGAGTTGGGGAACTATGTGCTCTATCTTCCAGAGAAAACAAAGTCCAATTCCTTTATGATAAAGTTACCCTAAAAACTCAAGATAATTTCATCTCTAAAGTGGCCACTAAATTTCACATGTCTCAAGACATAGTGCTACCGTCTTTCTTTGATGATCCAAAGAACGAAGAAGAGAAAAGGCTCCATAACCTAGGGGAGGGGTATTTATTCTTGTTACCTGTACCTAGGAAGAGGGCCCTATCTCTTTGGTGTGCTGCCTGAGGGGACCTGAAGAAAAGACAACCCTTACAGATAAGAAATTCTTATCTTTGTAGCCTTACAGAGAATTCGTTTTTTTTTTTTAGATGGGGGTAAGTCAAAGCTGGAAAGAAGACAAATAATTAAAAAACTAAAAAAAGAAAATAAAACAAGTCAAATTGGAAAGTTACTTAGAATTGGACATTCTACAACATAACTAACTTTAAAGGTGAACCACCCCTTTAAGAGCGAGTGCAACGGTGTGCTCTTCACTATATGAAAACGTTTTAAAGGGGAAGTATACCCCTTGTTTAACACTAGTGCAATAATTAGTCATTTCAATTTTTATTTCTAGAGCTGAACAGGGTGAAACTGAAGCATCTCTAGGTTTGGTCTTTGGGAGGCAGAGAACATAACTTTTGCAAATAAAACAATATGTATTGTTCCAGGACCAAGCAGATATTGCCCTCTATTTGTAAAAGATATGCTAGTTTGAAGAGTGGATCTTTCAGTATATGGCCAGCTTTACAGCAGGGCTAGAGTTGTCAAGAGTCAGATTAATATTGTAGGTGTGAGTCATGTGTTTGGCTGCCACATAGTGCTATGTTTCAGGTACTACAACTAATGCAGTTCTCGCTGCTAATACAATCAACAAAGCAGATTCCAGAAATGCCACTAGAAAGCTGATTTAAGGGTTTAACTAGATATATAGAGAAAATCCCTGCAGTGTGCAGCCTGCAGATAGGAAATATGGACAAACATCAGGTCCTGGTTGGCAAAATACTCATTTGCTCCTTTTTCACTAGCCCACTTCCAGTTATATGGGGGGTAGTGGGAGGGCAGGACTTCAGATAAAGTCGTTGCAGTTTGGATTGGGCTGAGCAGGTAAAAATTCAGGCTGATGGTAGAGAGTCAACCCAATTAGACCCACAGAGGTCCTTATTAGAGCATAATCATTAATCTGTGCCAGAATATCATCATCAAGGGACCCAATAAAGGAACATTTTGGGGCCTCTGTGGACATGAATTCCCTAGAAAATAAATTTATGTTTCGAGATGCTGCTGCCGTTTGTAGTGTCCAAGAGTGATGTCATTAAAGGTCAGTTCCGTGTACATTATGGATGCCATTCAGGGGCTTTAATTGGTTTTTATTGGCACCTTGTCCTCCCCTGCTTTGATTGACCCTGGCCAATGAAACAAGACAGGCTCTCAGCCAATCAGAGCAAGTATAAACAGATTTTAGGGGGGCAAGATATAACCAACGTGTATTTTTAACAAACTTTATTTAAACAAAAGTAGAATCCATAAGTAACAAATATGAACAAAACTGACAAAGATAAATTTAACCAAGTGACAAGGGGAAAATAAAATTAAAAAAAAGTGTTGGTACATATATTCACACTAAAGTGCAACTTCACAGTTTAAACTGTTGTCTGCGCAACCTGAAAAAAACCAGGCTCACATTGTAACCGTACTATATAATTGGACATACAGAAATCCGGTACCTTGACCTTTACAAAAATGGCTTCTCTTAGTTATCAGCACACGGGCCTCTGGTTTGGCACAGCTCCATCCTCCATCACAAGGAATGTCATGTTCTGTACTCAAGGGAGAAGGCTGAGATAGGTATAATAAATTGCAGGAGACACAGCATATGTACAACAATCCAGCTGGGTGAACTAGAGAAATCTTGTTCTTACATAATGTAGCAACAATAATGAAAAATATAGCAGCATCCGCACATTTAGCAGCAGGACGACCAACGTACGAGTCAGAATCCACGAGCAGAAAGAGGCTGCTTCTTCAGTGGCAGAAATGGGATGCTTAAAAAGAAAACCAACATCCCTGATGCCATAAACCAAAAACATTTGCTCCTTTTGCACCCAGCTGCACCCCCATGCTAAACAACTGGAGTGTCACCGCCGATTCCCGCAGCAGTGAAAACCTTCATATGGGTGAAAGGATAAGGCAGATGCACATTGAACAGAGGGGAAGTGCATAACCCTGGCTTTTCTGTGCTTGTGACTTGCCCTTTAACATGCAGTGAAAAAAAAAAAAAAAAGTGTCCAAAAAAAAAAAAAAAACTAGTGTGAATGTACAACGGGGCATTAATAAATGTGAATGCTTTGGTATTAAGAAGGGAGAGGTCACAAACACTGGCCTCAGGAATAGATATATATTCCTTTAGAACATTTAGCAACAACTTCACAGCTTCATTTGTGGCTCTGCTGGAAAAGTAGATCCCAAAGAGCCACAGTGGGGAGAAAATACCAACGCCCCCCACAAACATATATACAAAAAAAATAACATTCTTCCGTTACCAAAAAGTGCCATAAAAGTGGTTAAGTTGTTCAGTAGTTGAGCACAGGCTTCCCATTAGTAGATCCTAGAAGGAAGGGGTGCAGGTATGCGATAAGGGTGGATCCGTCCATCCCGCTGCTTAATGGGCCTCCTCATTGGCAGGATGGGGTGATCATTAAATTGTTTATAGTCGGGAAAGTAACCAAAGTTCATAGGTGGGAAGGGTTGGTGGGGAGCAAAGTTCATCATCATATTCATGCCTTGGAAAGGATAGGGGCCTCTTGAAGGGGCTGTAAGGGTAGAAAATATGGATAATGTCACGTGAGTGGAATATGAACACTCTCAGGATAGAGTAACATATACATATAGTCACAGCAAGTAGGAGCGCACCACCATTAGTTCATAGAAAAATCAAAATATCCCCACCGATGACGGCACTCCAAGGATCATTCCACATAGTCAAAGCAGTTAGATAAAGAAAGGTTTATTGTAGACCAACGTTTCGATTACGTACAGGAATATTCATCAGGGAAAAAGGCTTTTTCTCTGATGAAGATTCCTGTACGGAATCGAAACATCACACACACGAAAGGGATAAAGCAGACAAAATCAGGTGATATTAGGTACAATCGACTGATAACACCAACATTGAACTCAGCGATCCTCCACCCCAGATGATCTGCAATGTCCCAGTCCAATTACAACCAGACACCTTCCCAAACCCCGCCCATGTCATGCGAAGACCCGCCCCTTTTGTGTGTCTGATACGGGACTATGCCACCTGAGTTGGGACCACAGGGAGGTGGATACTGTGACCAATGACAAAAAAATGAAAACATTGGTTACTGTGGGTAAATGCACCGGTGCAAGGACATGACAGATTTCAATCCATGCAACCTCTTTACAAAAATAACCAACCTGCTTCCATGTTATTCCCATTGGCATCAAAGCTGATGTAGCCAGGGGTGAAGTTGTCCAACATGAATGGAGTATCCGTTACAAACGACAGTTCTGTTGGGAGGGGAACACCACACGTGAGTGGGCTATATGAAGAGTGTGACTGGCATCCAGTTGTAGGCCATTCCAGTTTGGCACAACATGTGCGTGGTTAAATTGCCCAAGGAGCAGAGTTGGGTATAAAGAGTCAGGCCGCAGGTTGGCTAAAATTATTTTACTTATTTTCTCTTTACCTTGTGCTTTTGGGTAATTCCCATGGCAGGGAGCAAATCCCGGCATCCCATTATGACCCTTCAAAGGCTGGCCAGGCAGAAAGGAAAATTCTGGGGGGGGGTGGAAAAAAAAAATAGTAGGAAGGAAGTCTCCATTTAGACAACACTGGGAGTTATGGGGAGTAATGATGCATGGCAAACTGTACAACCATAGGACGCCCCACAAACTTCACACATTCATTCAACATGCAGAAGCTTTGGGGGTCACTTTGAGCCCTGAATGTGTGGCTGCTCAGCCCTATAATAGTAATGATCAAAGCTACCTACAGGAGTTCACCATCTTGGATCTTGTTAGGCCAACTTTTGTGTGTCAGTGGCACTGCACATGCTCAGTGTGCTCTGGATGGTGGAGGAACTGAGCTTAGGGATTGTCAGCAATCATTGCATTGGCAGACAGCGAGGTTACATCAGTCATAGAAGCCAATGGGCTAATTATTAATCATTACTAATTCGAGTTGGAATCAACAAATGCGAGTTAGTATCAGTGAAGGGGATGTAAAGGCAAAAATAAAATCCCATACAAATCTCTACACAGTCACCTGCTGCTCTACAGGGAAACAAACAAAGCTGCTTGAGTTCTGCATGGCTGGGAAGTAAAGTTACATTTTCATAAGTATGATTGTTTCCCAGCAGAGCAGTTAGGGACCATCTGACAATTCCTATCCGCAGCAGTAAATGAAGGGAGAATTTCACTGCATACAGTCAGGTTTCTTATAAAAACAGTACACATTTTTTAATTAAAGTATATTGGAGATAGGTTTCTTTTTCATTAAAGAAAGTAAAAATGCGATTTTGTTTTTTTTACCTTTACATGCCCTTCAAGGCACGAAGATCCAAATTATGGAAAGATTTGTTATCCGGAAAACCCCAGGTCCCGAGCATTCTGGATAACAGGTCCCATAACTGTATTATATACACAGAATATTGTGAGTGGATCCCTATGCTCAGATAAGTGACCGTAGCCATGGAGCATCTTCAGAGGCACAGATTTTCCCTGCTTATAGGCTGTTGTGGGCTAGCCTTTGGCTGATATAGAACCCATTCAGAAGGAAATTCTTCGTACAGCACCAATTGAATAAAAATGGCTTTATTGAAAATGACATGGCAAAACAACCTGGTCCGCAACGTTTCAGGCCCTCTCCGAGCTTGAAAAAAGGCCATAGAGGGCCTGAAACATTGAGGACCAGGTTGTTTTGCCATGTCATTTTCAATAAAGCCATTTTTATTCAATTGGTGCTGTACGAAGAAATTCCTTCTGGATTGATTATTGGTGGAGGATGGAGCCACTGACGGGATGTGCACCGACATTCACTTTTACTGGGGGATTTGAGCTGACTCAGAGACATTGTTACAATTGATATAGAACCCAACCCAACCATGTTTATAATGTCTAGCCCTATTTTTTGTTGAGCTTTAATTGTCCTTTAACTGCATGAAGTTATGAATTGGGAATACAGCTTTATCCTGAGCTCTATGGGTGTCTCCATGCATCGGTGGCTTTGCAGGTTCATACAGAAGCAACCACTTTGATTACAAGATGCAAATAACAGGGACATAACATTGAAACTGACCTCCTCTAATGTCTTGAGACCGCTCATCAAAGCTGGTGTATCCAGGACAGTACGATCCAATTAACGGCAACTTCTCTGTGGGAATAAAAAAAAAAAAAAAAAAACGGTTCAGGCAGGACATCAAAACAGAAGATACCACTCAGAAGAAACAGGTTGTGTAAAAAACCATTGTGTGTTAATCAAAGTCAATAACGCACTAGAACAGGGTGCAGCCAGACCCTTCAGATAATTACTATAAATGCAACACTATGTTTTGTGCTTCTGTACCAGCCCTTTAGCAGGAAAGATCCGGGCCCCTGAAGATGCCCCAGTAGCTCTCTCATATTCTTTTCTGCCAAGCACATGCTTTGTGTACCCCTACCCTTTACTAGTGTTTTGGTAATGTCCGACATCGGCTATGTTTAGGCTTCTAAGCATGTGCAGAGCCACTGGTCTAAAAGGATCCAAGATGGAGAGCGTCTGGGAACATATGAAGGCCTGGATCATCATAGGGCTGCTGGTCTGGTACAGCCAAGTTCACTATATAATGTAAATATCTCTACCAATATTCTTTTTAGGCTTGAGTTCTCTTTTAAGTGTATGGAAAACGAACATAATTTTACTACCCTGAACAAAAGATCCAATTTTCCCCAAACTAGAGATCTAAATAATGGGAAGTTAGCAGATGAGTTACCTACCAGTGGATCATGAGCTGATGACCAGATCATAGCAGTATCCACTATCAACCTTTTGGGTAACCATCAAACAAACTAAACTTACTTCTTGGGGAAGCAACTCCCAGGAGCCTTGTAGGCCATAGTACATAGCCTCTTGGTCAGTATTTAATGGGGAATGCCAACAGGAACAACACACTGCTAAAGCTGGCCAGACACAAACATTATGGTGAGTGGAATTAGATCTTGATGAGGAGATTAAATAAGACTGTGTGTGGCCTCTATTGTGGCCCAACTTGTTATCAACTGCCATTGCTGGATAGTTTGCCAATTTGGTTGTCCATATGCAATGTGGCAAATGGTGATCATTCGGTTTTCTTGTTTTTAATTGGACTGGATCTGCCTGTGTGTGGCCAACATAACCCAAGGACTTCACAGATGAAGTGAACTCACTTGAGTGGGTACAGACAAACAGTGATCAAGACATAGAAAGGAATGTGCTACCTCCACCTACAACCCGATGATGAGCAGATTCCTATACAAGCAGAACCCTACCCCTTTGGCAGTTGCCTCTTCCTAGAGCTCGGCCTTTCTCAAATGGATCTGCATTGCCGCTTCGCCATGTGACCACGCGTGATGGAGCACGACTAATGCTAGCACCTGACAGGAGACGGTGGGTTAGTACATTAATCCAAGATTGCAGGGATCCTCAAAAATAGGGCAGGGATCATGTATATTATAGTTACGGCCAAGAGCCTCAAACAGATGGGTTAAGGAGTTAGCAATATGCACACAATTCCAGTCCACACACATACACACACACACACACACACACACACACACACAGTTCCTTTATTAGCATGTGCAAGCAAAGGCCACGGGCAGATGAGACAGATAAAATATAGAATGAGACACAGAGATGGGAAGTGAAAGCTACTGCAGGGGGTGCCATACTTACAGAGGAGTCTGGTATCCAGTAGCCAGATGGCAAGACATAAATACACAAACAAAGCCATGTTAATGGCTTAGCAAGTGGAACTTTTTATTTCACTATGTGATTATTAAAGTATGCATTTTTTTTTAACTGGTATGAAAGCAATAGCTGTACCTACAGTTGTCACAAATGCATATTTTACAAAGAATTTCTATGCCGCTGGACAAAAGTGCAAGAGAACTGAAGTGCACCCGTTCTGCTTTGGGTGGTGGGTTGCAGTGCTTTGTGCCCCATGCTTACGGTCTGCATTAGGGCAGAAAACACTACTCTAAAGCTGGCCATACAGATATTGAGGTGGGCTCTGGGGCCGGGCGATCAGATTGAGGACGGTACCAATGAATCAATGCGGTCCTCAATCAGGTGGGATTTTTAAGCCCGACTGATCAACATCTCAGGGGAAGCCCGTTGGAGGGCTCCATACACTGGGAAACTGGGCTGCCGACAGATTTAAAGGGGAACTATCACAAAAATGTAATAAAAGCTTCATCATACTAAACTAAGAATATTTCTAAATACAATCAATCAATTAAACATTCTGCATTGTTTCTGAGATAATCAAGTTTATATTCACTATCCCTTTCTCAGTATCTGTTCCTTTTCAGAGGAAGTTTATGTTCACTATTCCTCTCTCAGCATCTGTTTCTCCTCATTCTGTCTTCATGCAGCAGTTGGGTGTCTGATGAATGATCCAATATATCTTATAGGGGGGCTCCTTTTGCCTAGAAGATGTATTAGAGCTCACTCTATTAAAATTACCAGACATCATGTCTCTCTACATGCAGGATTTGTGCAAAAGGCAGTTATTTTGTTAGCTGTTGTTTGTACTGGAATCAGTCATTTGAGTGAGCTCTAATACATCTGCTAGGAAAGTAGCCCCCCTATAAGATATATTGGATCTAACTGTCAATGAATATCTGACACCCAACTGCTGCATGAAGAGAGAATGAAGAGAAACAGATGCTGAGAGTGAAGATAAACTTGATTATTTCAGAAACAATGCAGAATATTTAATTGATTGTATTTAGAAATTTAAATGTTTGTGATTGTTCCCCTTTAATCTGTTGGCAGTTTATATCTGCTCTTGTATGGGGGCCTTAAGTTTTCTATGAGAAAGGGTCCTATGAGGCCCGAAACGTTGCCACATATTGTCTGATCGCATGTTTTGAGCCAATAAAATTCACTTTTGAAAATTATATATTTCGCAGAGTGCTGCAGTATACTGGACATTCACTTACACAATGATCCGTTTTATTAGGGGGCAATTAACCTGCCTGTGTTTTGGAGTGTGGGAGGAAACCACTCAAGCACAGGGAAAACAAAAACAAAACTCCCTGCAGAAAGTGCCCAGGCTACAATCATATTTACAATACGTAAGACCCCAGTGTTGCAAGGCAGCAGAGCCAACAATTGCCTGCATAGAACATACTCTGCACTGAAAATGGCTTATTTACATATTTCATTTCAGCTAAACTTCCATATTGCTTTGGGATACCAAAACGTTCTTCATAAACAAAGAACAGTCCCTCTAATTGTTTATTAAATGGACACAACCCTCCATGAAGCAAGCAATATGGCAGTTCCCGCTTATACTGTACAGACACACACAGAGAGAGAGAGAGAGAGAGAGAGAGAGAGAGAGAGAGAGAGAGAGAGAGAGAGAGAGAGAGAGAGAGAGAGAGAGAGAGAGAGAGAGAGAGAGAGAGAGAGAGAGAGAGAGAGAGAGAGAGAGAGAGAGAGAGAGAGAGAGAGAAATAGTACTGAGGCAGGCATTAAACCATAGACATTTGCTTGCAAAGGAAAGTGTGCAGAAGCAGATATTTGCATGATTACTTCCATAATAAACATAGACGCAAATGTGGTTTTCACAGTCTCATCTCATAACCAAATGAATCCTACAGGCCTCTTATTGCAATACTTCTCTGTCCACAGATCATATAAATAGCTACCAAGTCACATTATACAGACTGGGGTCTGCTCTATAAATGCCACCCACAAGCTCCTCGAAAGTTAAATTACTTTGTTGGTTTTGTAAATGTTTAAAATTAAAAAAAAAAAAAAGAGAAGAATACAACTTGCCAGTCCACTGCCATTTGCCCAGCGGAGAAAATGACAATTTATCCAGGGGGCAGATGGCAGCAGAATAGCAATGTATCTGCCAGCGACAAAATGGCACTTGTGATATTAGACTTAGCGTAGAGTCCACTCAGGAACCAAACCTGAGGACATTTGCTTCAGTAGAATGTTTGTGTGTAAATGAATCCAGACTCCCCTCAGTAATTACCCAGGGGCAGAGCCACACCTCCTGCCAGATCATGGGAAAGAGAGCAGCCCAGAAGAAATTAAGAGAAGAGAGCAATGCAGCTATTAAAGGGGTGGTTTACCTTCAACTTAACTTTTAGTACGTTATAGAATGGTCATTTCTAAGCAGCTTTTCTTTTGGTCTTTATTATTTATCTTCTATAGTTTTTGAATTATGCACCTTCTTCTGAATCTTTCCAGCTTTCAAATGGGGGTCACTGACCCCATCAAAAAAAAACCAAATACTATTGTTAGTACACAGTCTTAATGTGGCCATACACGGGCCGATAGCTGCTGACAGACTGAGTTGGCAGCTTATTGGCCAGTGTATGGGGCCCTCCGACGGGCTTCCCCGATCGATATACTGTATGACCGAAAGTCGGCCAGATGTCGATCGGACGGGACTAAAAAAATCCCTTCGGATCGCGGCCGCATCTGTTCGTTGATGCGGTCCCGCGATCCGACACCAGTTACCCATCGTTAGGATCCAATTGTTGGGCCCACGATCAGATCAGCCCGATATTTCCCACCTCAAGGTGGGCATATCGGGGAGAGATCCGCTTGTTTGGCGACACTCGCCAAATGAGCGGATCTCTCCGTGTATGGCCACCTTAAGCCATACTAGTGAACTGGTAGCCCTACAATCCCATTTATGGAATGTGATGCAATGTTGGTGACTGCCTATAACAAGTGGCATTACAAGGTCCCTTGTCCCATGATCACACTGCAAGCTCTCGCATGCCCCTGTGTGTAAAGCTCCTGGTTGGTTGAAGATCTGTAAGATGAAAATCACTGTCATCTTACCTTGTGGTTTTTGTGGCACTTCTACTCCCCAAGCCTTTGCAATGTGGGAGAGCAGGATCTGCGTGCATTTGCGGTGCGCTAGTTGGTTCCAATGCACAGCATCCCTGCAGCGGTTGGGCAGCTCTAGTCGGAAATGGTAGTGCATGTCTATAACATCAACGTTGTACAGGTTAGCAAAGGTCGCACTGTAAAAGTTGCCATCAATCACATCCCATCGGAGGTTGTGCTTCACATACTGCAAGAGAGAGACAATAATGGTCTGTTAGAATTCTAAAGCCACTCAAGATAATGGTTAGTCTGCTAGTCCCTGTGACCTGCATGCAAGCAATATTTTCCTGTATGGTGGTCTATTCTTGTTGGCACTTTAATTCTCTATAGTCCTGAGAATCTGCTCCAGAGCAGTGAAACATGAAAATTCTCCCATGGCTTTTCCTTCAGGACCAAGCTCCCCGTCCCAAAACTGATCAAACCTCAAAAACGCCCTTGTACCTCTGGCATCTCAGTGTCCCGGAAGCCCACAGGCATGGTCATATTCCATATGATAAGACATTCAGGATTGAGAACCTCACGTAGGCGACTAAACAGTGTCTCCAGGTTGGATCTGTACTCTCTAAGTTGTATATCATTGTATCTGAGGAGGGGAAAAAGCAAAGGTCTGTCCAATAGCCTTTTTCTGATCAATATCTATGGAATAGCAACAGTCAACACTGCCCCAAGGCTGCTCTTTTACCCAAAGTCAAGGCTGACTGGAGTTCCTCCATTACACGGCTCTCTACAGGACAGGGGAAACCCATCAGCACAATGGCATATGCGTTAAAGGAGAAATAAACCCTAAAAATGAATGTGACTAAAAATGCCATATTTGATATAGTGAACTTATTGCACAAGGCTAAAGTTTGAGCTTGTCAATAGCAGCAATGATCCAGGACTTCAAACTTGTCACAGGGGGTCACCATCTTGGAAAGTGTCTGTGACACTCACATGCTCAGTGGGCTCTGATTGGCTGTTGAGAAGCTAAGCTTAGGGCTCGTCACTAATTATCCAGCAGAAAATGAGCTTCCCTGGCTGTAATATAAACTGATGCTACCGGTTTGCTGATTATTCAATTCTGATGCTAATTGCACTGGTTTCTGTGCTGCCATGTAGTAATTATCTGTATTAATTACTAATCAGCCTTATATTGTGACATTTCTATTCTATGTGTACTGTATATTGTGAGTGGCTCCCTAAGCTCAGTAAGTGACAGCAGCACAGAGCATGTGAATCAGTGAATCAGCAGAAAAGAAGATGGGGAGCTACTGGGGCATCTTTGGAGACACAGATCTTTACTGCTAAAGGGCTGTGGTTGCCTTGGGCTGGTACAGAAGCACAAAACATCATTTACAACATTTCTAGCTACTTCTTTAGTTAAGCTTTTAGTTCTCCTAGAAAAAAATGGCTTTATGTCCATAGAGATCAATGTGGTAGGAAACCCCTAGAACAAACTTCTCGGTTGTGATCAAGCCCTACCCCTCTGCCTGAACATGGGAAGGAGAGCAGCCCAAGAGCAGTTAGTATAAAGAATCTGAGCTCCGCACATTGGCAAGTACTTGGAGAAAACTTGATTCAATTACCAAAGGAGAGAGGTTGCTAGATGGGCTAAGGCAAATATGCCCAGATTTCTCCCAAGTGTTTTTTGTTTTTGGACAGAGCAGGTGTCTCACCTGTTAACATCCCAGATGCAGGAGTTAATAATGAGCACGTCTGGTTTGTAATCAGCTTTAAAATCAGACAAGATGCTCTCCATGTAGTCAGAGTAAATACGGGTCAGGAAGTAGAAGCGAACAAGATGATGGTCGGTGCTGTACTGACGTACTTCTCTGTAAGTTACGCCATTGTGCATCTCATCTAGAACTCCGCCCTCCACCAACGTATCCTTTAGAAAGGTCTTCTCCCCCTGCAAAAGGGAAATATTGCTGTTACTTAAAGGGATTCTGTCATGATTTTTATGATGTAGTTTTTATTTGTAAATCACACATTTTACACTGCAAATAATTCACCCTACAATATAAAATGTCATTCCTGAACCAGCAAATGTATTTTTTTAGTTGTAATATATAGATTTGTAATATAATATGTAATGGTGCGTAGGTGCATCTCAGGTCATTTTGCCTGGTCATGTGCTTTTAGAAAGAGCCAGCACTTTAGGATGGACTGCTTTCTGGCAGGCTGTTGTTTCTCCTACTCAATGTAACTGAATGTGTCTCAGTGGGACCTGGATTTTACTATTGAGTGTTGGTCTTAGATCTACCAGGGAGCTGTTGTCTTGTGTTAGAACAATGGGAATGTAACCAGATAGCTCCTGTTAAGGTGGCCATACACAGGGAGATCCACTCGTTTGGCAATATCGGCTGATCCTATGGTGGGCCCTAGGGCCCAAGATCGGATCAGATGAAGGTGATATGGGCAGTCAGATTGCAAAACCGCATCAACAAAAAGATGCGGCGCAATTTGACAGGATTTTTTACCCTGTCCGATCGGCATCTGCCCGACTTCGGGCAGATATTGATCGGGGACGCCCGTCGGATGGCCGCACACACGGGCCCAATAAGCTGCCGACTCGATCTGTCGATAGCTTTTATCGGCTCGTGTATGGGGGCCTTTAGGCTGCTGAGGGGTGTGTGATATCACTCCAACTTGCAGAACAGCGTGACTGAAGTTTATCAGGGCACAATCACATGACTGGTGGCAGCTGGGAAACTGACAATATACTTTTGAGAAATGGATTTCATTGTACAGGTATCGGAACGGTTATCCAGAATGCTCGGGACCTGGGGTTTTCTGGATGACTGATCTTTCCATAATTTGGGTCTTCATGCTGCAAGTCTACTAGAAATTCATGTAAACATTAAATAAACCCAATAGGCTGGTTTTGCTTCCAATAAGGATTAATTATATCTTAGTTGGGATCATGTACAAGATACTGTTTTATTATTACAGAGAAAAAGGAAATAATTTTTAAAAATCTGGATTATTTGGATAAAATGCAGTCTATGGGCCATTCCGTAATTCGGAGCTTTCTGGATATCGGGTTTCCGGATAAGGGATCCTATACCTGTATAATCCTGCTGGAGCAGCATTAACTGATGTGTTTGGAAAAAAAAATTTTCCCCCATGACAGTATCCCTTTAACCGCATTCTTTGCAGTGTTGGGTCACAATCTGCAACAAGCAAACATTTCATAATTATTGCTGGGCCACATATTCTGCTTCATCTTCCGCTGCCATTAAAACAGGAAACCTTTCTATGTCATCATATTCGTCCCTCTACAAAATCCATACATATACAGTGCAGCTTGCATGCTAAAGCAAATGGTTACTAGCATCCCACCCACAGCATAAGTAACTACACCGGCAGGGGCATGTCCAGATGTTGCTGAACTACAGGTTACAAAAAAAAACACCTGCATATAAAAAAGGGTTAAATTACAAGATTATGGTCACGGATGAAACAGACTTGCAGCAAGAAAATGGAATGCCAGTTCAGTTTACACTACTGTGCACACAAGCATGGTGGAAGAAACACCACCCCGACTGTGAGCCGTAACTCACACGATGATGCAGGTACTGTACCGGATCCATGAAACCAGTTATCTAGGAAGCCCTGAATTATGGGAAGGTCGTCTCCCATAGACTCCATTATAATTAAAGAATTGAAATTCTTAAAACAGATTAAATGTTACCCTGTAATAACAAAACAGTACTTTGTACTTGATCCCACCTAATGATATAATGAATCCTTACAAAGGGCAAACAATCCTACTGTCTTTATTTAATGTTTAAATGCTTTTAAGGGTAAGGTCACACTGGGTGTTTCGGGGAGATTTAGTCGCCTGGCTAAAATGAAAAATCATCAGCGCTAAGCACACGTGGCGACTCGTTTTCCGAAGTCGCCTCTTATCATCCTTTACCTGGAAAACTCAGGTGCTGAGCATCGAGGTTCCATACCTGCACTGGGATTCGGTGGGGGGGAAAATACTGTATTGTGGGTAAAAAAAAACAACCCCATTAGAAACCAAATTTGAATATAGCTTTGGGTTTTGAAAATTAGCCCTAAAGACTTTAAGGAGATTTTTTTTTCTAGTTGTAGTTCAGCATGATCTAACCCTTTTACACACGAACAGCCGACATTACCTTGCATTTTAACTGTATTTCCGTCAGATAGCTTCCGTCCTGAAGGAACTTGACAAGGTCTTTATAAACAGATCTCTGAACTGGAAAAATAAATAAAAAAAATGTATATATATATATATATATATATATATATATATATATATATATATATATATATATATATATATATATATATATATATATATATATATATATATACATACACACATACATATATACACACACACATACACACACACGAGAAACGGTAAATGGAATTAATGTTATCAAACTTGCAACAAAGGTGAGAAATAAACTTTAATTCCTAATATGGCCTTGAAAGCATTACAGGCTGTGCAATGTATTCCTCCACACATACTGGATATATGTAGGTGCCTGGCAGCACGGCCATATTCACCTTTCTCAGATCTCCGCGGGCTGGACAGGGGTTGAAATTTAAAGCAACATCAGGAAATGAAAAAAATATGACGCATACACATCAGTTGTACCAGAGCAGCACATTATATTTTCATTACTTTAAAAAAAACATAGTTTTTGGTGTTACTGTTCCTTTAAGGTAAAGTTGCTGTATCATGTTCGCTGGTAAAAACGTTACAGGGCAACCCTTTTGAAATAAATAAAAAAAAGTGGTATAAAGGGCATTTATTGGCTAACTAGATAATCATAGCAAGCTTTCAGAACATTTTCGTTCCTTTTTCATACAATGAAGCTGTGGTGTTCTCGGATTATATATATATATATATATATATATATCTCCAACATTCAGCTCATAGGTCAAATGATCAACAAAGGGAATATCAATCTGTGTGTAAGGAGTCAAAGAAATTTACGAGGGGATCTGCAAGAGACAAGCAGATAAGGTACAAGATAATGTGGCTCAAAGAGGCCGAGTATAAATTAGGGCCGAATTAACAGAATGTGGAATAAAAGGAATTCCATATGATCTTAGTCCAGATCCACATAGGTTGGTATTTCTGACCTGCTGCAGTCCTTTATAGTCCACATAATTAGCCATAAATCAAAGGCTCAGCTTTAGTCCCTTCTCCAAAGAATTGAAAGTTTCCATTAGTTTGTACTCCCACACTTTTCTTTCATATAGGTTTTAAAATTGCCCATAAGAACCAAAATTCTCAAAATCCTTTATGGAGTGATGAGGGACATTGAAATGATTTCCTATTGGTGTCCAGTTTTTTTTATTGGCAACAGTGAATTGGTGGTGTGTATTTCTCTCTCAGACTTTGCCCCATGTCTCCTATATACAGTCCCCGTTATGCATTTAGTGCATTATAATACACAAAAGCCTTGAATATCCTGTAAATTATATCCTTATAAATGGTGAGTTCTGATGTCATCAGTTATAAACGGTGAGTAGTGATGTCATTTCTGTCACATGACTCACTGAAACTTGTGTATTATAATAAATAAAGTACCCCCAGTTGTAAAATATGAGGATATTAGAAGTAGGGTTGCCACCTTTCCCTGTGGCTCCAGCCGGACAGGGGGTGGTCCCGTGACGTCACGGGGCGGTCCCATGACGTCAGTGGGCGTTCCCGTGAAGTCAGTGGGCGGTCCCGTGACGTCACGGGGCGGAGCTATGACGTCGCGATCGCCGATTGGCCGATCGCGGCGTCAATCAAGCTAATCCCGCCCGGTTTTCCTTATTTGGAAAACCGGGCAGGAAGCATTGAACCGGGCAGCCCTTCAAAATACCGGGCTGTCCGGTTCAAAACCGGACAGGTGGCAACCCTAATTAGAAGTTACCCCCGAGTTCCATGACCTGTATAAAAACACTCGGCCTCGTGTTTTTATATGGTCATGAAACTCCTCGGTAACTTATAATATCCTTATATTTTACAAGAGGGGGTACTTTATTCACTATATATTGTACCTTATCTGCTTGACTCTTGCAGATCCCCTCGTAAATGACACCTTACGTGTGTGTGTGTGTGTGTGTCTCCGCACTCCAAGGCACACTATTGTAGCTTATCCAGCTGGGGTGCACAGTTAAGATGAAGGGATCCGCTTTATACGGATTTGTCATTTTTTTTATTTCAAAAGGCTTGTCCTGTAACTTGTTCCTTTAAGGGAAAGCTAAAGTGAGGGTCTATAGTGGAGGAGGGGCTCCCAGCCTGTGACCCAATGTGGGTAGGAAGTTATAAATCTTGTGCAAGAATGTGAAACTACAGGAGGCAAGAAAAGAAGTCAGGGAAAGTTCTGCAGTCTTAGACAAAAGGAAGCAGTAACTAAACTTTTTCTGATACAATAATTGGCCCCAACAACATGGAGGATCTGGGCACAACCTACGACTGAGGAGCACGGGCCAATACAGAGCTCAGTGCAAAATATCAGATTCTTTAGTCAATTACTGTTAGTAAGTGTTAGATGAAACAAAACACGACTTACTTGAGTCCCCCAGGATAGCCACATACTTATTGTGCAGCAGCTGCTGTGCATGTTCCATACTAAAGTAGCCCATGAGTCTCCCACTCCGATACGAGGCTGGAACAGAAAAAGCAGGGTCAGTATTGGCAAACATACAACAGGCTACATGAGGCTGTGACAATACCTGTGCCCCAGAGTTTTGGATACAGGACAATCTTCACTGAAACGGTTAAAGGAGAACTAAACCCTAAAAACTATTATGGCTAGAAAAGTGTAATCCAAGGTGTCTAATGCCCCAGCAGATTAGGCAGATTTGTTGGCACTGCCTTTCCAGGCAACATTAACCACAACAAAAACCATGTTAAAGGGTTAACCGTTACATTAATGTTTAGTATGTTATAGAACGGCCAATTCAATTGGTCTTCATTTTTGAATATAGTTCAGTTGCCTTTCCAGATTTAAAATGGGGGGGGGGGGGGTTCACTGACCCCATCTAAATGCTAATGCTGTTAAAGGGGTTGTTTTCCTTCCAAATACTTTTTTCAGTTCAATTGTGCAACACTAGGGTTAACGGAATCTAGGAAGTGCACAGACCATTTGTAAGGGCGAGAGAGAGATATAGAGAGAGACGTGTTCCATCTTCTTCTCTTCGCAAAGTAAGCCCCGTATTGGCGTATGCTCAGTTTGAGCTGTTTTTTTAAACAACTGTGTATGTGCCGAAAGTCACAGAAATTGCTGAAGCGCCGGAAGTAGACCCGAAGATTACCGAAGAGAAGAAGATGGCGTCCGTGAATCTGCAACAAGTAATAAGTAAAGAGTTAGGGGCATTTACCGAGGGTAACACCTAGGCTGGGGGGGGAAGCAGATTTCAATATAAAGGGTTTGGTTCTCCTTTAAAACCAATTGAAAAGTTGCTAAGAACTGGCCATTCTAGATCATCCCAATAGTAGTGAACCACCACTTTAACACATGTTCATTCTGCTAGGCAGGCTTTCTGCCAGTGACCTGTCTATGCAAAGTCTATCCCTTCTGGAATCCGTTAACCCTAGGCTTGCCGACTAAAAACTTGCATTTTAAGTATGAAAACTGCCAAACATAGAAATAAATGTAAAAAGTGCTCACAGAAAAACCCGGAAGTATGTTTGCATCAGTTCATAAAACTGCTAATGTCGTAGAAACCACTAAACATAGAAAATGAATGAAAATGGCAAAGTGCTCTGCAAAATACCTTGTGTAAAGTTAGTGTATTTTTTTAAGTTTAGATCCTCTCCTGGAAAAGAGAGAGAATGGATATTATAGTGGAGACCTTGAGTGGGGGGGGGGGGGGTTGGCCTTGAGTTTCTTCTGATCCTGTAACTGGTAAATCTACTTCTACTTCTTATGCTTCTCTGTACAACCAAGAATATATCAGGTGGCCCATGAATATTGCATTAGAGTTCAGTGTTGTTCAGCCATTAGACGGTCATTATATACGGCAGTATTTGCTATTCCAGCTTGACTACAAGCTCTTTGGACAAGGATATATAGCCTATTGCAGGACTTGCATGCATGTCAGTCCCAGGTTGAAATCTGCCAGACTTTAATTTAATTTAAAGAGTTAAATGCAGGTCTTTTTTTAGCTCATTTTGGCTCATATAAAGGATATAAGTCAAGTTTCCCCATTTGAGAGAGACAGAGAAAGAGAGACAAAAAGGGAAGTTCATTTCAACATGAACTGTTAGACAGAACTGTTAGATTGGTAGAGACATATTTATCAAGGGTTGAAAGACTTTGAAATTAGAATTCAAAAAGAACAACCGAAATTAAGTCAAAGTTTTTTTTGGCCGAACAGGTCCGTTTTCGATCAAATAGGTCCGTATTTGGCCAAAATTCTAATGGAAGTTTTTCCCCAAAAAAAAACTTTGATTTTTCAAAGTCCACCAATTGACTCCAAATAGGTTCTAGGAGGTCCCCTATAGGCTAAAACAACAATTCGGCAGGTTTTAGATGGCAAATGGTCGAAGTCGAATTTTTAAAGAGATGGAACATGATGAATTTCAATATTAGATTTTTTTTTCAAATTTGAACCAAATTTGGACTATTCCCTAGTCGAGATACACAAAAAATAACTCAAAATTAGAATTTCTTTTTTTATTTGAAAATTCACCTGAAAATTCACCACTATCTGCCCCTTAATCTAAGCAGTGTTTTTATAGGTCTTTTATTTTTAATTTCCCATTCCAATGTGCCCCGCTACAGCCTCAACATTTAAAGGAGAAGTGCACCTAAAGCACACACACAAATGTTTAATTTAAAGCTTGTCGTGTGTTCCAGGAGATCTTTGCCTGTGGCCAACAATTAGATCATTAACATTTGGATTTTTAAACCTGCCCAACAGATGTCTGGTTGATCAGCAGAACCACAAAGTAAAGAGCTCCAGCAGATTTAACTGCAAAACAGTTATTCCAGGTAGTGGTTACGCAACATGTTTCGGGTCAATACCTTTTTACACTTGATAAAAGGGTATTGACCCAAAAAGTTTGAACATCAAAGGAGTATCCTCTATGGGGTGGCTTACCCTTATGTTAACTTTTAGTATTTTATGGACGCAACGTTACAATTGGCCTTCAATTTTTTTAATGACTCTTCCAGCTTTCACATTAAAAAAAAAAAAAAAAATGTTATTGCTACTTTTTATTACTTCTCTTTCTATTCAGACCCTCTCCTATTCCAGTTTCTTATTCAAATCAATGCATGGTTACTAGGGTAATTTTGGCCCTAGCAACCAGATGTCTAAAATTGCAAACTGGAAAGATGCTGAATAAAAAAAAAAGCCAAGTACGGTAACTCAAAAACTATGAATAATAAATAAAAATGTCTCTTATTCACTCTTTTTAAAGGTGAATAACCCCCTTTAAAAACTTGCAATGATATCAATTACAATTTTTTTTTTTTTTAGACAGTACAAATTTAAACACTGGTGTAACCCTCCTCTTTGCTTGTATTGAAGTCAAGGCCAGATAAGGGGAAATGTGGGAGAACATGGCAACAGCTGCTGTATTGTTTGGCCTCCCCTCCTTCATATCCCAATCTCAAGGCTGTCTGAGAAGAGAGAGACAATTTCCATTCAATGTTGTCTCTACAGCACTGCCTATATGGCCCGGCACCACAAGCAGAAATGGTGGAATCTAGGGCAATTTGTTAGGCACCTCCATAGCAGCCAAAAACACAAATATTCTTTGCTTGGCCTCTTCAAGAAGAAAAAAAAAAAAAAGCCAGTTCTAGGGAGGTAACACTGATGTATCTCCTCTCAGACAGCCTTCATATTGGGAGTTGGCTGGGGAATGGAGAGTATGAGCAGGAGTATGGCCACTCGTAATACAGTATTCATCACTGGCTGGAAGTATTGGCCACCATTTCAATATGCAGTTATGGGATCTGTTATTTGGAAAAAACAATATCTAGAAAGCTTCCGAATTACAGGTAGTGCCATCTCCCATAGAGGATATTTAAATCAAATAATTCCTTGTACTTGACCACATATAGGATATATTTAAGCCTGAATGGAGGAAAATAATCCGGTTTGGTATTTAATGTTTAAAGGAGGCATAAATGAAATCCCCCCCCCAAATCATGTAGGCAATAACGGATTCCGGTCAGAGAATCACAGCCAATCACAGCACTGCAGTCACACAAGCAAGGACAGACTTTAGTTCCCAATCAGGTCATCTTTTATATTTAAAGCGGTTCTGTCATTGTTTTTACGGTGTAGTTTTATTTCTAAATTACACTGCAAATAATTCACTCTACAATATAAAAGGTCATTCCTGAACCAGCAAGTGTATTTAGTTGTAATATTGGTGTGTAGGTGCATCTCGGGTCATTTTGCCTGGTCATGTGCTTTCAGAAAGAGCCAGCACTTTAGGATGGAACTGCTTTCTGGCAGGCTGTTGTTTCTCCTACTCAATGTAACTGAATGGGTCTCAGTGGGACCTGGATTTTACTATTGAGTGTTGTTCTTAGATCTACCCGGCAGCTGTTATTTTGTGTTAAGGAGCTGCTATCTGGTTACCTTCCCATGTTCTGTTGTTAGGCTGCTGGGGGGGGTTGATATCACTCCAACTTGCAGTGCAGCAGTAATGACAAAACCTATGTCATCCAGCAGTGGTGGAGGACCAACAAAAGGTCACACTCACTGCCAGCTGTCTCCAATATTTCCTGTGCAAACACCACAAAATGCTCTACCGCTTATTTATGAGGAGTGTTGGTTCCAGACAGCCACAAATATTGTGGTACACCCACTCATATAAATGGGAGGTGCATGTTGGGTCATTTTGGGTGTTTTTATCCCATTAATCCAACATGTGCCATTAATTGATAAGCCTTAAAGTCCTGCAGATGATTGATACATTCTGTGCCACTGGGACAGAATGTTCTGTTATACAGATAGCTAGAATCTCAGCTGCCATAAAGCAGGACAGGACTGCTGCTTACAATGGGGATCAGATAGGATCTGTGCAGCCACTGGGACAGAATGTTCTGTTATACAGATAGCTAGAATCTCAGCTGCCATAAAGCAGGGCTGGACTGCTGCTTACAATGGGGATCAGATAGGATCTGTGCAGCCACTGGGACAGAATGCTCTGTTATACAGATAGCTAGAATCTCAGCTGCCATAAAGCAGGACAGGACTGCTGCTTACAATGGGGATCAGATAGGATCTGTGCAGCCACTGGGACAGAATGTTCTGTTATACAGATAGCTAGAATCTCAGCTGCCATAAAGCAGGACAGGACTGCTGCTTACAATGGGGATCAGATAGGATCTGTGCAGCCACTGGGACAGAATGTTCTGTTATACAGATAGCTAGAATCTCAGCTGCCATAAAGCAGGGCTGGACTGCTGCTTACAATGGGGATCAGATAGGATCTGTGCAGCCACTGGGACAGAATGTTCTGTTATACAGTGAAGGGTTAACATGCCTACGGGCCGACCCTTGTGTAGGCCTCTGTACTTGTTTTTCTGTACGACCCTGTACTTGCTCTTCTTAGACAACCTTGCACAAGTATCATCATGTACCATAAACAAAGTTATCAGCTTGCCTCAGCCAAAATGTCTTAGCTAATACGCATGCACGTCTCTTTTTTTTTTCTCTCTTTTCCATCCTGAATGCTGTACCTGTTACAGACATGTACTATGCTAATACGTCACTATATTGGGAGGTCTTTACTTATAACCTATATAAGCATATGTTTGGGCTTCAATAAACGGAACTTGTTATTCTGATCCACTCGTTGGTGTTTCTTTGTGCAAGTTCCCCGGATCCGGCATACGAGGCATTGTTGGGCAGCTAGAATCCAAGGTTCCAGTGGCAGTCGGTTCGTTTCCCCAACATACAGATAGCTAGAATCTCAACTGCCATAAAGCAGGGTAGGACTACAGTTTAGGGGGAGAAGGGATTACAGTATCTAATGTATGTAAAAATGTTTTTATTTTTTTTAAATCACACTACAAACAACCACAACCCCGGAAAATGGCATTGTTGCCAAAACTCATGCAAACAATAAAACCAGCCAACAACAATCCTGACTTCTATATCTCCACCAAAGGCTACTCTAGTGTATCCACCCTGGCTCAAATCCAGCTACGGCACCATGAAACTTCCACTTCACTACAAATTCTACAGTGCTTTAATGGGTAAGGCATCCCAAGTAACGAGAAGCACATCACACCAATCTCCCTATTTGAAGCGCCACAGTTCATATACACCCAATTTTGTGTTCTGACTGATAAGGTTTGGAATCCCCAATCTAGATAAATGGAGTGGCTGTCCCTTTAATTAAGCCCATTACTTTTTAGCTATTTAAAGTAATTATTTTTGAGATCTTCAGTGTAATATTTTTTTCCTTCTATAGAGGAATTCCCACTCTCACAATACTATTGTAGCTACAGTCAGTGCTCAGCCTATAAAAAAAGTCACAACTTCAGTCCCAGCTAGGGTTGCCACCCGGTCGGTATTTTACCGGCCTAGCCAAAAACTCATGCAAAGGCCGGAATTACAAATTTACCGACAATGTAGCTGCCGGTAAATTTGTAATACCCTTAAAAAGACCCCTCAGCCTGCTCCAATCCCCTGTAAACTTATCTTTTCTGACTTTGTCCCCCGTCTGGAAACCTTGGCGCCATGGCCACGCCCCTTTGATGGCACGCCCCACCCCTTTTTGTTCCCGCACCCCACGGGCAAAACATTTAGGAAAAGGTGGCAACCCTAGTCCCAGCCATATGTACAGACAGAGGTATACACACAGTGGCACTGATTCTAGCATCTCTTTATTTTAACTATGTTATTATTTAAAAAACATTATTCATTTCCATCAACGGCCATGTGCAGTCTATATGGCCTTTATAACAGGGCAAGAAATACAAAGTGGACAAACACTTGTCAGAACAAGGTGATGGTATTTCTGTGGCTTTTTATGGATTAAAATAAATTTTAAAAAGTTTTTTTGGTTTTTGTTTTTTTTTTAAAAGAATAATCCAGACAGCAGGTGTTTTACTAGAGGTTTATTACACACATAAGATGAAAAAGAAACATTATCGAATGAGTAAAATGAGCAAAGCACTCCTCTCTGCAACCAAGACTGGGAGATCCCGATACAGTCCGCAGATTGAAGTCCCTCAAACAGTCCTGTGGCTGCAGGCGTAAACCCCACAGGAGCAATCTCAACTGACCCCCAGTTTATATAGATTCGAAAACAATGAGCTCATACATTAAAGCACTTGGTTAATAACAGATCTTGCTTCTCATGCGCTCATCAGGATCTGGCCAGACTCCCAACAAGAAAATCCGAAGCAAGGATCTTATCTTAGCCAACAGTAGCCTAATGGCATATTGTGCCCATAGCTACAATAAAGGAAGGCTTCAGAAATCATAAGCATATTAGATAAAACATACGAGACTATCCAGAGAATTTCCAAAAGTCATATACATGTTAAAAATAAAGAGCAAGTATTAGGTCACCGAGTTGATGAATTTCTCCTTCCACAAAGCTTCATTATACAAGATTAAAGCCGTCTTGTCTACTGTATCGGGTTCAACATGCCGTATTGGATTCAATGGTAAAACAGTTCTTTGTGAAAGTATAAATAAAATAATAATAAATGAAGTAACAGTTCTTTGTGTTATATTTCTATCAAAGTCTTATATTTGTATGAAAGTATTACCATGAGCCATCATTGATAAATTCCTATTATTATTACAGCAAGAAACAATAACAAATGACTGGCCACTGGTCAAGTCTGACTTCATGGTGCCATAAACCCAAAAATAAAATTTTGTGCAATGAAAAAAAAAATATAATTAATAATAATAACGACTATTCCCTTACCCCGTGTATATAAGGAGCTCCCCTGCAGAACAGTAATAGGTAGCCAGGTGGTTGCCTTAATCTCGGTTACTTTGTACAGCCCATGAGTTGCTTCAAGACCAAACAAATGATAAAGAATAGTTTCTCTCTGCATTTATCGGCTGGCAATAATCGTTCTGGCTATTCTCAGACAACAAGATTGAGCTTTTACTTTCGTTTCATCCCCGACATCTCAGTTTTAGCAGAAAGGTATGTAAATAGCTGCAACACTAGCTCAGCAGAATGGCTGAAAAAATGCATGCTCCTTAAATATCAATCAGGGACTCTTATCCTATGAGTCAGGATGCCTCAATACATCTTCATGCCCCAATTGCACAGGCTACAGTGATCTCCTTACATACAGATATACATCCTTCCCCAATAGGTCATTCAAATGGGGGCCCACAACTGTTATAGAGACTCTTACAGTATAGGAGACCCTCTGCAATTCTGTTTGGATTCGGCCGAACCCCCTGCGAAAGATTCAGCCGAATACCGAACCTGAACCCTAATTGGAAGGGGAAAACATTTTTTACTTCCTTGTTTTGTGACAAAGTCACGTGATTTCCCTCCCCACCCCTAATTTACATATGCAAATTAGGATTTGGTTCGGCCAGGCAGAAGGATTCGGCCGAATCCGAATCGAATCCTGGATTTGGTGCATCCCTAGATGAAATCATATTATGATACAACGTATGGGATTTAGAACTTAATTTTCCAAATTTATTTTTATATACAACACTCACATTTACATACTATTATTACTTTCACCTGCTTTTGTCACTCAAACATTCCAGCTCGCCTATATAAAACCCCTGAGCTAGCAGACATACCACATTTAGATATAGGATGTATATCGGAGACTGAGCATATTAACCCTATCTATCCATAGCAATGTTGGCAAGTATTTTAATAGAGCAGTGGATTCTACGTATTGTAACGTGTTCTTACACAGGGTGAGAGAGAGAGCAGTTCCTGGTACCCATGTGACTCTAGATATAAAACCTCATACAGGTATGGCACCTGCTGTCCAGAATGCTCGGGACCTGGGGTTTTCCGGATAACGGATCTTTCTGTAATTTGGATCTTTGTACCTTAAGTCTACTAGAAATTCTTGTAAACAAACCGAAAAGGGTGGTTTGCTTCCAATAAGGATTATTATGTCTTAGTTGGATCAAATTTAAGGTAATGTCGTTATTATAGAGAAAATGGAGATCATTTTTAAATATACGTATAATTTAGATAAAATGAAGTCTATGGGAGATGGATTTGCATCATTTGGAGCTTTCTGGACAACGGGTTTCTGGATAACAGATCCCTTACCTGTACGAAGTTCCTCAAGTGATCCAAGGCATTATAAAGTGGAATACTTTTATTCCACTGCTGATTGGGAGGGTGTTTGTAGCTGTGAGAGAGAGACAGGTAACAGCTCTGGCTGAGGAACAACAAACAAATCCGTAACCTTGAAAATGTGCAGAATATGAACAAAGAGTGATTTGATGTACCAACGCTGGCCCATTGTAATCAAGGTTGGAAGCCAGAAATCCCATCTGAGATTTAAATCAAGTTGTTGACCCACTGTTTATCCTGCATGGAGGCCACCCATTGGGATGATCGCAATAAATGCTGGAAGGGAATTCCACTGGCAAATATGATGAGACCAGTATAAAATGTGCAGAGATTTTTCTCTTTCAAAGGTCACCCCACTGTGTGACCAAACCAACTGCAAACATCAGAATGATACAGCTATGTTAGCCTGTATACCAGCTAGATCATCTACACAGCAATGAAGCAGCACCCTTAGTCTGCAACACCCTCTATTCACAGACATATACTGGATTCCATAGTGTTCCAAGTATAAGAGAAGGAAGAGGAGCTCCAGTAGTATTACTGCAAACAACTTTTTATTCCAGGCAGTGGTAAACACAATCAGTGTCGGACTGGCCCACTGGGATACCAGGAAAAGTCCCGGTGGGCCCAGGTGTCAGCGGCCCCTCATGCTGCTAAACTGTTGGCCCATTTCATGGCCATTCCCTATTTCTCACAAAGAGGCTAAATAGGTGGAATAATAGATTATAGTATGTAAAGAAAAGAGAATTGGAGAATAGAGGTTGATTGAGGAGAGGAAGAAAATAGTACTGAGGGTGGGCCCCTGGTCTAAGGTTCTTTGGGTGGGCCCCTGGTCTTAGGTTCTTTGGGTGGGCCCCTGGTCTTAGGTTCTTTGGGTGGGCCCCTGGTCTTAGGTTCTTTGGGTGGGCCCCTGGTCTTAGGTTCTTTGGGTGGGCCCCTGGTCTTAGGTTCTTTGGGTGGGCCCCTGGTCTTAGGTTCTTTGGGTGGGCCCCTGGTCTTAGGTTCTTTGGGTGGGCCCCTGGTCTTAGGTTCTTTGGGTGGGCCCCTGGTCTTAGGTTCTTTGGGTGGGCCCCTGGTCTTAGGTTCTTTTGGGTGGGCCCCTGGTCTTAGGTTCTTTGGGTGGGCCCTGGTCTTAGGTTTTTTGGGTGGGCCCCTGGTCTTAGGTTTTTGGGTGGGCCCCTGGTCTTAGGTTTTTTGGGTGGGCCCCTGGTCTTAGGTTTTTTGGGTGGGCCCCTGGTCTTAGGTTTTTGGGTGGGCCCCTGGTCTTAGGTTTTTTGGGTGGGCCCTGGTCTTAGGTTTTTTGGGTGGGCCCCTGGTCTTAGGTTTTTTGGGTGGGCCCCTGGTCTTAGGTTTTTTGGGTGGGCCCTGGTCTTAGGTTTTTTGGGTGGGCCCCTGGTCTTAGGTATTTTGGGTGGGCCCCTGGTCTTAGGTTTTTTGGGTGGGCCCCTGGTCTTAGGTTTTTGGGTGGGCCCCTGGTCTTAGGTTTTTTGGGTGGGCCCCTGGTCTTAGGTTTTTTGGGTGGGCCCCTGGTCTTAGGTTTTTGGGTGGGCCCCTGGTCTTAGGTTTTTTGGGTGGGCCCCTGGTCTTAGGTTTTTTGGGTGGGCCCCTGGTCTTAGGTTTTTTGGGTGGGCCCCTGGTCTTAGGTTTTTGGGTGGGCCCCTGGTCTTAGGTTTTTTGGGTGGGCCCCTGGTCTTAGGTTTTTTGGGTGGGCCCCTGGTCTTAGGTTTTTTGGGTGGGCCCCTGGTCTTAGGTTTTTTGGGTGGGCCCCTGGTCTTAGGTTTTTGGGTGGGCCCCTGGTCTTAGGTTTTTTGGGTGGGCCCCTGGTCTTAGGTTTTTTGGGTGGGCCCCTGGTCTTAGGTTTTTTGGGTGGGCCCCTGGTCTTAGGTTTTTTGGGTGGGCCCCTGGTCTTAGGTTTTTGGGTGGGCCCTGGTCTTAGGTTTTTTGGGTGGGCCCCTGGTCTTAGGTTTTTTGGGTGGGCCCCTGGGTCTTAGGTTTTTGGGTGGGCCCCTGGTCTTAGGTTTTTTGGGTGGGCCCCTGGTCTTAGGTTTTTGGGTGGGCCCCTGGTCTTAGGTTTTTTGGGTGGGCCCCTGGTCTTAGGTTTTTGGGTGGGCCCCTGGTCTTAGGTTTTTTGGGTGGGCCCCTGGTCTTAGGTTTTTTGGGTGGGCCCCTGGTCTTAGGTTTTTTGGGTGGGCCCCTGGTCTTAGGTTTTTTGGGTGGGCCCCTGGTCTTAGGTTTTTTGGGTGGGCCCCTGGTCTTAGGTTTTTTGGGTGGGCCCCTGGTCTTAGGTTTTTTGGGTGGGCCCCTGGTCTTAGGTTTTTTGGGTGGGCCCCTGGTCTTAGGTTTTTTGGGTGGGCCCCTGGTCTTAGGTTTTTGGGTGGGCCCCTGGTCTTAGGTTTTTGGGTGGGCCCCTGGTCTTAGGTTTTTGGGTGGGCCCCTGGTCTTAGGTTTTTGGGTGGGCCCCTGGTCTTAGGTTTTTGGGTGGGCCCCTGGTCTTAGGTTTTTTGGGTGGGCCCCTGGTCTTAGGTTTTTTGGGTGGGCCCCTGGTCTTAGGTTTTTTGGGTGGGCCCCTGGTGTCCCAGTCCGACACTGAACACAACATGTTTCGGGTTCAATACCCTTTATGCTTAGAATTGGTTCTGGATTTAAATCCAGAACAAATTCTAAGCATAAATGGTATTGAACCCGAAACATGTTGTGTTTACCACTGCCTGGAATAAAAAGTTGTTTGCAGTAATACTGCTGGAGCTCCTCTTCCTTCTCTTATACTTGGATCATTTGCAGCACAGAGCAACTATTACGGAATTGGACGCATACCATTCGGAAAAGCTGTGCTAACCACCATCCCCCTCTTCTTTTTGGGATTCCATAGTGTTCTGCGAACAAGTGCATAAATCTGTGAGATGCTACCGAGTAGTAGAGAAAGCACACACCGATGTAAGGAAAAAAAACCATGGATGCTCATAACAGTCAATGGTGGTTTTTAAAATTCCAGCAGAAAAAATGCCCCTTGTACCTTTAGCCTAGTGACCAAGGAGTAGGGTTACCAACTATCCTGGGAAAAAATACCGGCCTTCCTATATTCTTGCCGTTTTTTTTCTATTAACATTGGCATCAAGTATCATTTTTACTGGCCAGGTGGCAACTCTACCAATTAGCTCTAGAGGAAACATTACTGTCAGCCCAATGCTCGGCTCAAGCACCCAATGCTCAGCATGTGACCACTGGCAGCCCAATGCTCTGCTCAAGCGCCCAATGCTCAGCATGTTACCACTGGCAGCCCAATGCTCTGTACAGCACCCAGTATATCCAGCCCTCACAGGGCACCCAGTGTTCTGCTCAGCAGCCAGAAGAATGCAGTATAGCCAGTGTGAACCATTGTCAGAATAATAAACAAAACACAAACACTGCTCTGTCAGGCCAAAGTTCTGTAAAACACAATTGGAGTTCTATTAAAGGCACTAAGTTTGCCCAGGTGCAGTAACCCATAGCAACCAATCAGCAACTGGCAATTGCTGGTCACCTGTTTAAAAGCAAACAGCTTATTGGTTACTATGGGTTCCTGGGCAAAGGCAGTGCCCCACAGTTACTATGTACTTACCGCTAGTCGCAGAACGTTGTCCAGTTTGGGCGCCACCCCCGCCTGTGTGTGACGCTGAGCCGGCAGTGTGTCTCTGTCTCAAGGTACAGTCCCAACATGAAGCGGGAACCCCGCCTGTAACTTTTATAGGTAACTCTGACCTCCCGCTCACAGTCTCTGTCAGGACTCAGACACTTTGGCTCCTGTCCCCGCCTCTAACTCATTTTATCCCCTAGACTAGCTCAAAATAAAAGCGTTGCTCCGCCTTCTTTGCCGTCAATCAGCCGCAAGCCACACCTCCCAAACCCACGTGCCTCTGAGCTACGTCCCCGCCTATAAACATTCAGTCTTTTGTCCACGCAGCCCGCCCCTAACGCCCCTTTCCTTCGTTTCTACCAATAGAGCGCTTAGCCCAGCTCTGCTCCACATAGCCCCGCCTCTTTTTCCTCGGAGATTCCTTCCCGCCTTTTTCATCCTGTCACATTCTGGACGCTGCGGAGTTTGTGGGATTTCAATGATTTTATGAGGCAAGTTCTGTTATTATAATGGGTCGCTTAGTCAACGATAGCGACTGGACACTTTGTAATAAGCCGCTCCCTGAATGGACTTTACACTGATTTTATCTCACAAGATTCAGGATTTAGTCACATCAACTCTGAAGTCCATAATATTTACAGTATTTACAGTCTGAACAGAATGACAGTTTTTATTGTTTCATTAGAAATGCCTTCAGTGTACATGAATGCCAAAATATTTTCACTTTACCAGCCTATTCCTTTAATTATTTATGATTTTTAAGGTATTTAGCTTTCAATTTCAGCATTCTGGTTGCTAGGGTCCAAATTCCCCTAGCAACCATGCATTGATTTGAACAAGAGACAGGAATATGAATAGGAGAGGCCTGAATAGAAATAGTAGTAATAAAAAGTAGCAATAACAATACATTTGTAGCCTTACAGAGTATTTGTTTCTACTGGAGATACACTGAATCCAGGATTCTGCCTTTTTCAGCAGGATTCAAATTCTGACGAATCCTTCTGCCAGGCCGAACCAAATCTGAATCTTAATTTGCATATACAAACTGGGGCGGGGAGGGAAATAGCATGACTTTTTGTCAGGAAACAAGGAAGTAAAAATGTTTTCCTCCCACCCCTTTCTTTCGCGATGGATTCGAGGGTTCGGCCGAATCCAAAATAGTCGATTCGGCGCATCTCTGGTTTTTAGATGGGGTCGGTGACCCCCATTTGAAAGCTGTAAAGTGTCAGAAGAAGGAGGCAAATAATTAAAAACTATAAAAAAAATAAAATAATGAAGACCAATTGAAAAGTTGCTTAGCCATTCTATAGCGTGCAAAAAGTTTACTTTAAAGGAATTTTAAAAAATAAAAACTAGGTAAATAAATAGGCTGTGCAAAATAAAAAATGTATCTAATACACTTAGTTAGGCAAAAATGTAATGTATAAAGGCTGGAGTGAGTGGATGTGTAACATAATAGCCAGAACACTACTTCCTGCTTTTCAGCTCTCTTGCTTTCAACTGATTGGTTACCAGGCAGTAACCAGAGACTTGAGGGAGGGCCACATGAGACATAACTGTTGCATTTGAATTTGGATGAATGCTGAGGATCAATTGCAAACTCACTGAACAGTTATGTCCCCTTATAGTCGCTGACTAATGGTGGCCATAGACATAACAATTACGATCTTTCTTTGAAAAGATGTTTCTAAAAAAGATTGTTTGTTTCAATACCTGTATCTGACGATTCAGCACTAACAATGGCCGATGTTTGGGTCCCTTCAAAGGCTCCCGATCAAAACTTTTTGTCCTGCCGGTAGATATTATATCAGACATCCACTCACTCCAGCCTTTATACATTACATTTTTGCCTAACTATATTAGATACATTTTTTATTTTTCACATTGAACTGTTCCTTAAAGGTGAATCTCCCCTTTAAAGGGAAGGTTAATTTTACAGCTGTGAAGTATTTAGAAAATGAAGTGGTACAGGTATGGGATCCGTTATCCGGAAACCCGTTATCCAGAAAGTTCCGAATTACAGAATCCCCGTCTCCCATAGACTCCATTATAATCAAATAATCCAAATGTTAAAAAATGATTTCCTTTTTCTGTGTAATAATAAAACAGTCGCTTGTACTTGATCCCAACTAAGATATAATTAATCCTTATTGGAGGCAAAACCAGCCTATTGGGTTTATTTAATGTTTACATGATTTTCTAGTAGACTTAAGGTATGAAGATTCAAATTACAGAAAGACCCGTTATTCGGAAAACCACAGGTCCCATACCTGTAGTGTGTTGGTGTATAAGTACAAGAGTGACCCAATACAGATGCTTCTCCAACAAGCAAATGGTGAGTCTCGCCTACTCAACAGACTTAAATTTATATTCAAGCTCCTCAACCAATTTCACAAAACTGGGACTAAATCCATCTTCAGCAGTGAGGTGCCACATGCACTATATAGAGAATAAAAGCACAAATAATGCAATACATTTATTAAAAAGTGATAAAAAATACAGTAGAGCATCCAGGCTGCTTCCAAACAATCAGTAGTCAACAGCATATAATAAAGCCGGTAGATCTACATGTTTCACGTGGTGAAAGCCACACATTCTCAGGAGAAGATCAACATCAAGATTATGACTCACCACAAGGAGAGGCAGCCCCAGAGCCTCGTAACCCCAGTAAGAATAAAATACAGAGGATGTGTAGCACTACAAGTCTTTTAACCCCCATAATTAAATCTGGCCTCATTCATCTTCATCAGGCTGAGTGCACCATTTATCATTATAACCATAGCCCCAGCGTTTTTAAAACAAAGCAGCTCAACTTCAAACTGGAAAGAAATTCATATACTAATCCTATTCATCGATGAATGCAAAACAGAGACAATTTTAGCCATTTCAACTCCAGCATGTCCAGAATACAGCACAGGACTGTGTGTTGATTGACTACAACTCATTGGGAACATTGACATGAAATATAAAGGAAATTATATCTTAGGACCTCCAACAGATAAAGAGCACCAGATAAGAAAATATGTTCCAGTTCCAGTATATTTTATGGATAAATTGAGATTTAGATGTTGTATTTTTTCACAAATCCAGTTATTTATCCATAATGAAAACTAAGAGGCTAGTTTTTTTTATTATTTAGTAAATTGACATATGGCACAAGCATTTAACAATGTGGAAAACAGAGAATGGGGTCTCTGAGCTGTGTAGAGTGTTCACGTTTAAATTCACTTTTAGGGGCGGATTTACATAGGGTCGAATATCAAGGGTTAATAAACCCTCGATATTCGACTGAAGAAGGTAAATCCTTCGACATCGAAGTCGAAGGATTTACCGCAAACAGTTCGATCGAACGAAAAATCGCTAGATCGAACGATTAATTCGTTCAATTCGAAGGATTTTAATCCATCGATCGAACGTTTTTTCTTCGACCAAAAAAAGCTTACAAAGCCTATGGGGACCTTCCCCATAGGCTTACATTTAGGTTCGGTAGGTTTTAGATGGCAAAGTAGGGGGTCGAAGTTTTTTTTAAAGAGAAAGTACTTTGACTATCGAATGGTCGAATATTCAAACGATTTTTAGTTCGAATCGTTCGATTCGAAGGTCGAAGTAGCCAATTCGATGGTCGAAGTAGCCAAAAAAAACCATTCGAAATTCAACGTTTTTTTTATTCTGTTCCTTCACTCGAACTAAGTAAATGTGCCCTTAGTATGTGGACAATGATATTGTGAGACTGTTTGCAATTAACCTTTATTTGTGTGTTTTAAGTTATTTAGTTTTCCTGTTTTGAATTTTGGCAGCTGTCTGGTTGCTATAATGCATTTTACCCTAGCAATAGATTTTTGGCTGCTGGGTTAGGGACCCCCGTTTGAAATATTAAAAGAGGCAGAACAGGAAGGCGAATTTTTTCTCCTTGTTTCTCAGCGGGGCTGTTACGCTGCCTTAACTTAATATGACATCCCCACCAGCAAGTATTATATGTGAAGGAAAATAGACAATAAATGAGTGTTGTAAAAGGCTATATATACCAAAAACATATGAGACTAAAATTCTCATTTAAACTTTTGGAAATAGAATACCTAATCGACATATCCAATATGCTTCACACTTTAGCAATGATCTCTTCTCGTCACTTCCTGCATTCACTTCACTTCTGCCATCAGAGTTGGGACTAGGGTTGCCACCCGGCCAGTATTTTACCAGCCTAGCCGGTAAAACACCTGCCGGGTCTGGTATTAATGATTTCACGTAGCTGTCGGTAAATTTGTAATACCCTTTACAAAACCCCTGGCCCTCCGCTCTAAACGAACCTTTTCTTCCCCTTCTGGCCACGACGTGACGTGGCTCCACCCCTTTTGCATCATGGTCCGCCTCTTTACATCACGACCCACCCCTTTTGTTCCCGCCTCAACCACTGGACGTTAAATTTTTTTTGGAAATGTGGCACGTTGTGTTTAAAATCAAAAAAAGGTTTAGCTAGTAACGTTTCTTTTTTTCACTTTTTCTTTACTCCCTCTAATCTTTATTGGCCTGAGTGGCAAAAAGTCTTAGTGAAATACTGCGACCCTTACTCTGATATTTATGAACCCCTCCTTTTATTATATAAATGTTATACATTGGCTTTTTCACTACTCTCTCCTTGATATCTGTTCTTGTGAAACCATTCTCTGTTTAGTAACATCTCCCTTGTAGCTTTCATGTCCTATTGGGAGAAATTAAGGCAAAATTCACCTTTCTTTGATCATTTTAGCAATAAATAAATGATATGATACATATATAAGACACCATACACATTTGTACTGTAAAAAAGCACTTTCTTTATTAAATACCATTGCCAGTACCACAAATTTAAATTAAAAAAAAATACAATGTATCATGTACATCACATCAGTGATAACATTCGTATAATAGAGTGCTAACAGAGAGTACAACTTTTGGGGTCTGTGAGAGCCCTGTAAACATATTTCAAAAATGAGGGTACCTGTTTTGAATGTAAGGCTGCTATCGGCTCAGTGTGCAGTAGGGAAGGGAGCATGAAGGAGCCAAAAGAGAGGGGTAAAGCTGACAGTTTCGTCCAAACCCTGTGCATTGACTTGGCCCCCTCACTAACCCAGTGACTCTCAAAAAGGAGGGAGTCTAAAGGCCCCCATAAACGGGCCGATAAAAGCTGCCGTCAGACCAAGTCGGCAGCTTATCTGCCCGTGTGTAGAGCCCCCCTGACGGGCTTTCCCGATCGATAACTGGCCAAAAGTCGGCCACATGCCAATTGGCAGGTAAGAAAATACCGTCAGATCTCGGGCGCATCTTTACGTTGATCCTGTCCCGTGATCCGACCACCCGTTTGGCCTCCGTTCTGATCCGATTGTTAGGCGCTAGGGCCCACGATCGGATCAGCCTATCGCCCACTTCAATGTGGGCATATCAGGGAGAGATCTGCTTGTTTGTCGATCTCTACATCTATGGCCACCTTAAGGCACTGGGCATATTTTTATAACTCCCAGCATCTCCGCTCACCACTGCATACAGATGGCTTCCTGAACCCAGCACTCAGCGGCTATGAGGAAAATATGGCTTGTCTCCTTCTATCCATGTTAAAAGGCTATACTATTGTTAATTGGTAAAAATACTCTTAAATAAAAAGGTTTTATGTTCATGTATGTTCTTTTAAATAGAGTGCAAAGCAGACATGGGTAAACTGCACCCCCCAAGTTGTTGTAGAACTATAACTCTCAGCACCAAATCAATAGCTACAGGGTATTTATCTATAGCTTCCTGTAGGTGCAGAACATTTCCTTTCTACATATTTAATGTAACATATAAGTGATTATGATATGATATCATATTGTCTCCCTTTGGTGTGACATCATCTATAGACATCAAAGCAAAGTGTTTATCAGCAGTGTGAGGTGCTGTTCTACTGAAGACTAAACAATATGCCACAGTGATGAATGTTATCTGGCAGCTCCTACTTACATGTAAATATAACAGAAAAAAGGAAAGTTCTGCACAAACAACAAACCATTATACTATTCTTTCCAAACCCCATATTTGGGGGTAACATAAAATTAATGCTAAAATATGGAGACACAAAGTCATTCTGAATATATAAATTAGGGGTAAAGGAAAATATTTCATGCAGTTTAACTTTAATAGAAAAGTATCTATTCGGGACAGTAGGTGGCAGCAGAAAACCAGAATGACTGGACAGTCGGATACTGTATAAGGGGCCAAACATGATGAGCCTGCAACCTCAGAACAGCAGGAGGTGAAGAGGAGCTGCAGTACCCAATAATGCACCATACACTGGCAGATATGGCTGTCAAAGCAACCGATAGATCCATAGTACTTTCATACAATTTTATGGTGTGTGTATGGTCAGTTTAAGATTACAGGTTATCCTGCTACCTGCTCTGTTTCTTCTAGCACAAGTGAATTGCTGGGAATGTTTTCTCTAAATCTGGAAATGTTGCCACAAATGCATTTTCTGAACTGTCTAGTCCTTTATGTCATTTACATCTTAAACTGAGTGCTGGGCATGACTAAGGCAAGGCTACCATGATCATAGAAAAAAGCAGTACAATTAATGCAGTATAATAAGATTGTCCAACAGTGTGCACGAAGGTACAAGGTATCAAACAGTCAGTGCATGCTTGCAAATAAGGCACCCTGATGGATTTACAGGACATATTGCACTGGATAAACATTCGTCAAACAATGCCTGAAGTCATGCAGCCAAAAGGCTCCAGTAATTATGGTGGCATCTTGCAGAGTGTTCCACCCTGACAAGCTATGGTAGCAACTTTTCTCCGTTATGGTTTCACCACCTGTTTCAAAAAAGGAAGGGCAGGCCAAGCTGGGTCCGAGTCAGAAGCATAGAGTCCATCGATAAGCAGGATGTATTTGTTCGATATTGTGGCATTTGGACTGATTATGGCATATCCGGAAGTATTCAACTGGAATTGCTTTAAAGTGCCTCTTTGTTAATGGTACAGGTTATTCTAATGCCACGAAGATACATATTACATAACAGGCTGAATTTCCACAGGTTTGGTTTTTTTAACCAACATGAAACCTTAAGGCCCAATTGGTTCCAGTACTTACATCTACCTCCAGGGTATTGCACAAATAAGCTATGCGCTACGGGATCTTCTCTGGGCCTCATGACCACTGGCAATGCTTGCATTTTGCCTTTGAGACAGACAACAAAGGGCACTTTACAAAATACAATATTATTTGGCACCTATCTTTTTTCTAATGAAAAGCTGTTGAACACTCGCTGAGCTTTCCAATGTAACATGGATCCAAAGTGGCCTGTAAGAAAACGTGGCGGTGTGTGGCACTTGATGATTTTAAGGAACGTTTGAAGAAATCGTGAACTAAAGTCAATGTTCAAGTTCTCGTAATTACTAATATAGGTCAGAGAATAACAGAATACAGTAAGAATTCATCAGAATTACTGCCCAAAATGAAGCTTTTATAGTTGGATAAATGTATATAACTCAACAAAATGTTCCAGAAGAAGGTTAAGGAAATAATGCCTTCAGCAGCTAAGAGGCGTAACAATATTGGGACTCCAGTATACTCCAGTATACAGCCATTGGGATTCAGTGAGTACCATACATGTGAGATGACTCAAGAACAGAAGTTCTTTTTCTCAGTCGAAGACAGTCGGCCAGGGCCATAGATGACCAATCTCTTCCCCTGGATGTGTGCTCCAAGCCTGACAGCATTTGCCTTCTAGTGCAAATATTCAGATACGAATCCCTAGTTTTTATACTCTGTTATTTTCTCTGAAGGAAGGCAGCAGCAGCAGCTTGAACCTTGCCCCCTTGAATTGGCCTGAAACACAAAAACCAAGCAAAAATAAGTATGATGCTGCTACAATAGTTTGGCAAAACACTGCAGTTTATTTTGACCATTATATGGTGATTACTAGCGAAGTCAGCCAAGGTAAGCAATATGGCGGTTTACTTCTGTATGTATAAATAACCTAAAAGCCTTAATAAAAAAGAATTTATCATGTTGTCTATTTGCTACTGGTTACCTACTTTTGTTATAAATAATTTATAACAATTTATACAATAGACAGAATTCCTAAAAAAAATGTAGCAATGACAGATTACACACTATACTCCTTAAAAAAACATTTGGACAAACCCTCGGAGTTGCCCTTCCATTGTCTATGAAGGTTTTCATTCAGGTCACGGTATATCTAGTGGAAGTCAATCTAAAGCAACTGGTCTTGCTGAGTAATCATTGAAGACGTTTCACTTAGGGATGCATCGAATCCACTATTTTGGATTTGACAAACCCCACAATCCTTTGTGAAAGATACAGCTGAATACCGTACAGAAACCAAACCCTAATTTGTATGTGCAAATCAGGTTGAGGGAGTGAAAATCTATTCTTTGTTTTGTGACAAAAATTCACAAGATTTTGAGGATTTGAATTTGGTTTGGCCAGGCACGAGGATTCAGCCAAATCCAAATCCTGCTGAAAAAGGCCAAATACTGGCGAATACCAAACCGAATCCTGGAACCCTAGTTTCCCTACTCATCCAAGCAGTTTTACTTAGTTCAACTGACGGGTACAGGAAGCAACAAACTGGGACAAAAACTGGTACACCCCAAGGATCCAACACCAAAAGAAAAACAAAGCAATGTGGTATATGCAGTCCAGTGTAGGGAATGCACAGATCTATACATTGGGGAGACTAAACAACTGCTCCCCAAGCAAATGGCTCAGCATAGGAGGGTAAACTCTTCAGGGAAAGACTTCGCTGTCTTTCTACATCTAAAAGACAAGGGATACTCCTTTGAAGATAGCAATGTTCACATTTTGGACAGAGAAGACAGCTGACTTGAACGAGGTGTAAAAAAAGGCTATTAATGTTAAGGCAGAGAAACCATCCCTTTACAGAGGAGGGGACCTTCAACACCACCTGTATGCTACATACAGTGCTGTTCTAACATTTTTACCCCAGTGGCTTCACAAAAGTTCACACACTCCATTCATGCAACTCTCACGGGTAGCACCTGCCTCTTTGCATTGCATGACACCGTGGTAATTCTATTACGGTAAACTCACAAGCATTCACAACCACTGTGAATGTCAATTGATTGCATTGTTGGAAGACTTTGCATGTCAAGGACTTCCTGTACCAGTCAGTTGAACTGAAAAAGCTGCTCGGATGAGTTGTGAAAAATGCTCAGCAAGTCCGGTTACTTCTACTTGATATGCCCTTCCATTGGTTTGAATGGTAATTGCCAGGACTCTGCTGACGCACTTGATGGTCATGCTCACATTACTCTAGCCATTATTGGCTGACCCACAGGTTCTCTGTTTGGGCCCAGGGGATTATCATTCAAGTCAATGGAGGGTCAGTTCTGAGTAACTGTATAATATAAATCTCTACTGACAAATGGCAGAGAATTATCATTTGATTCATCATCAACTTGACTGTTGGCTGAGAGCAGTTTCAATGGCTCGCAATGCAGACTAATGCAGTTACTGCAACACAGACTCCTAAATATGGATGACTGACTTTGGCCCTTGTAGAACTCACCTGTGTGGCCCTTTAAGCTGGGTAGCAGAGTTGGTGATGGGAGGCTTATGTGTGGCAGGTGTCAATACCAAGAGTGGCTCTTTGTGAGCAGGAGTCACCGGCAGTGGTTTAGAAGGTGGGTTCAACTGAGCACAAAAAGAAAGAGGTTAAAAACTCAGGAATTCTCTTTAAAATACCTGCATGACTGCCATGAAATGGGTAATAAGAAAATAGGTTTGTTGCATACTATATACAGCATGCGTGTACAGTATAGTCTACAATGGGGATGCCCTTTGTCACCTTGCAATCTACTCTTATCACCTGACACCATCAGGAAATCTTCCTTAAAGGAAAACTATACCCCCAAAATGAGTACTTAAGCAATGGATGGTTTATATCAAATTGAATGACATATTAAAGAATCTTACCAAACTGGAATATATATTTACATAAATATTGCCCTTTTACATCTCTTGCCTTGAACCACCATTTTGTGACTCTATCTGTGCTGCCTCAGAGATCACCTGACCAGAAATACTACAACACTAACTGTAACAGGAAGAAGTGAGGAAGCAAAAGGCAGAACTGGTTCATTTACATGAAGCAGGGTTTTAC
This sequence comes from Xenopus laevis, assembly GCF_017654675.1. NCBI lineage: Eukaryota > Metazoa > Chordata > Amphibia > Anura > Pipidae > Xenopus > Xenopus laevis. Next base: position 10,391,286 of record NC_054371.1, read on the forward strand.
ACATGAGCTGTTTACTCAGTATCTTTTAATAGAGACCTACATTGTTTGGGGGGTATAGTTTTCCTTTAAGAACTCATAGCAGGATGGTGACTTTTTTTTTTTATGCATTGAATGCTATGGGCACGTGACTTTCTTTACGCGCAACTATTTATTTTTACAAGTGACTATTGATTCCGAGGTCTACCAGAAACGTTAACATGATAGACTGGTAGACCGCGATCAACATCTTGGGCACCCCTGGTCTACAAGAAACCTTTTCTTACTTAACAGTAGCCTGACATTCAGTTATACAGTAACCTCAATGTAGTCACAGTTATAATCATATTCCATACAAGCTGCACAGTTACGGAGACATCATTGACCAAGGAACAAGTTCAAACATCAGTTACCTGCTGCGTCCTAATGGGGCAAGAAGGTAGAGGCTTCTTGGGAGGTAGCAGCTTGACATGAACAGTTTGTTCTTTTGCTGGCAGAATTGGGGATGGTTTCATTGGAGGAGGAGGAGGCCTAAGAGGCTTCACCTGTACTCCATGTTGGATCACTGGGCTGGGAGCCGGACGAAGAGGGCGCACAACGTTAACAGGCTGAGAACTGTTTTGAGCAGCAGTGGTCTTTCCTTGGAAAATGTCCCGTGAGCGCTGAAGGAAAAAATTGGTAATAAATGATAAATAATGACATATATTATTTTATATCCAGTATTAATTAGCAACAATCAATAGCTGGAAATACCCCCAAACAGCACGCTACTGTCTGAATTTGTTAGTCAAACTACTTACAGTTTCTTTGCTGGTGGATTTAACCGGATAGGAGATATTACGGAGGGTGAAAATCCTACTTGAATATGCTCTGTTTGCCTTTGGTTGGGTGGCTTTGCATAAGCTGTATAAATACAATATGTTATTACAATATTGTTTTTACACTTTTACTATATATACATTTTGGATTTAAAAAAACACAGTAATAGATTACTCATGCATTTGTTATACCCTAGAGAAAATCTGCAGTGGATGCAGTTAATAAAATTTGCAGTTACTTGCCTTTCCCCCCACTATCATCTCCCTTAAATACTCATATCAACATAGGGTTTGCAGAGTAGACTGCCTTGCTTTCCTGCATTCAACATAAACACACCCTTTTTTACCTGCATTTTGCTTTGCTCTTCATCAGCCACCTGTTCAGAAGAGAACCTGGTTTTCGGTACCAGTAGACCATCGCAAATGCCAGGGCCAGCAGCAGAACAAGGAACAGGATAACCAAGAAAATAGTGACACCTACAGGGACTGAGAAGTAAGCACACAAAGGTCAATACAACAAATCTCGTGCAACCACATGAGACAACACAATAACCCCACAAATGGTTGTGTAAGTACATTGTCAATAGCGAGAGAAAGTGATGCACTTGTGGGTTCATAAGAATGTATGTAATATATAAAGGGTGACCCAAACAGTTCCTAGAGTCAGTAGAACCCAACTTACGGTCACTGGGTGCTGGACCACTGTCTTGACTACCACCGGGGCCAGGTTTGTCACAGTAGGGAGGGGCCCAGCCTGAATCACAATGGCAGTTTCTGTTGCTGTTACAGACCTGTTGGAAATAAGCAGATCGGTGACTATGGATTATGAGCAGGGACACAAAAAAGTACTAGACATTAGCTACAGTTTCACAGTTACTAAGTTCATAGCTCATTTCTTTAAAACCAAACAGCTAGAAAATGCCATCCATATGTCTTAATCTGCATTAACAAGAGGCAATGCTTTGTAATTAACTTATTTGTAATTAACTACTCCAAATGAAATAATAAATTGAATTATTTAGTTTGCCATTCTGTCGTATTTGCGATGCCCAAGTAATAAATGAATCCATAATACAATAACCCAGATTCTTGGGCTTAGGCAAAGGAGTTGTGCTTAAACAAATAAGCTCTACTTCACTTCTTGTGCCAAGCATGGGGTGTTAGAAATGTTATTTTACACAGCAAAAATCCTATGAAACGTTTTTTACACAATTCATGGTAACCTGATGACCTCTAGTGGCTCTCAATGGAATTGGATGGAAGGCTTCCTTATCCTTTCCACTACCTATCACACTCCCAGCCTCACAAAAATGTAATATTAACATAGTTGTTAGAATTATTATTGCCATGTATTTTTAGAGCACCAACATATTGCGCAGTGTTGTATAATAAATATGTTTATACAAAGAGATCACATGAATTACATAGATAGAACATACAGAGTTTCGTACATAACGACAGTACCAAAGGGGAGGAAGGCCCTGTGCAAAAGAGCTTACAATCTAAAGAGGAAGGGAATTAGACATAAGGTGTGGGAGTGGGCAAGATCAGAAATAAGCAAGGTAAATGAGGTAGAGTATGAAGGTATAGCTTGTTGCACTTATTTAGCATTTTCATACAAGTAAGTGGGAGCTCTACAATGGCTTTCCTTCTCTATAGGCTTCTGAACTCACCGCCAGCAGAATCTGCTTACCCTTTCCAAATGTAAAGATGAATGAAAAATTCTGACTTCAAGTTAAATATATGGAAGTGTTGTTTGGCGAGTTTGATTGTATTGGCCTCATTTACAAGTGAACCCCCCCCCCATAAAATAAATGCATTTTTACAGCTACAGTTGCTCAGCTTTTGCACATTGTGTATTTCTCCAGCACTACAGGTGTACTTTACACTGTGTTGGCACTACTAAATGATTGCATTTCTGTTCTTTGCTATAACATTTCACTTACCCCATGTCCATTACATTTAGAAACACACTGGTCCAGCTCAAAGAAGGAGGCATTCTGACAGCGACGATCTTTACATACCTGCAAGCACAGAAGGTTCTAGAGTTAGCCATTGGCTACCCACAATTCAAATGAACTCTCCATATCTAACACACAAAGACAACTAAGAACCACAACCAATTCATGAAATCCCATCACAGGGATCCTGAGGGGCACAAATTGTTCTCAGTGCAGGGAAACAGTGGTATAACTATTGCCGAAATAAACTTTCCCACCACATATTTCATTATGCCCACAAGCAATTTTTTAATGGTCTTTCTGCTTGCCCAATCCTGGGCAAAATCTTCTATGGCCAAATAATTGAAAACATTAAATTCATGTTTAGTGATGATTTAGTTAAATAGCGGCAATATAATATGTGGCACTTTTCTTAGTAACATCAGCCCTTGCTTCACTGAATCTGACAATTAATATATGCCTCTGAGTGGCAGCCATTGACTTCCCCTGCTGTTTCGTAGTATTACTTGTTCTGTTTCTGTTCAAAACTGTACAGATTTGGGTTTATTTATTTCTTAGTTTTCATCCTGATCTTAATGAACTTACTGCCTTATCAATAGTGCATCGATGGGTACAGGAAACCACTTTCAACCAACCATCCTGTGATTTCATTAGTGTAATAAAATCAGCTTACCCTGGTGGTCTAGTGGTGTGCCCCTGGCATGCGTCCAGTCTGTTCCTGTGCCGGCTCCCCTTAGGGCGCGTGTTCATTTTTTAAAGGTGTATGCGCGCTGGCGTGTGACGTCAGTGTGCAGTGGCGTGAAATTTTAAAGTATTTAAAGGCACAGTTTGGATTTTCACTTTGCCCGTTATAGGAGTTTGTTCCTGGTGCTTAGCTTTTGCTATTCTGTTCCTGAAACCTGCTTTTGATTACCTGTTGTGACCCCTGCCTGTTCCTGACGATTCTACATTCTGAAATCTTACCCTTGCCTGATATCCGACTCTGTTCCTGTTTAACCCTTCGGCTTGATTTCCTGGTTTGGCCCTTGCCTGCCTGACTTCGTTGTATTCTGCCTGCCTCGACTCGGCCTGTCCTGATTAGGATTCTGCCTATTGCCTTGTACCTTGACCTTCTGCCCAAAGACTTTGCTATACCGTTGTGCCCCTTCTGCCTGGTCAGAACCTTTCGTCTTGCACCTCTTGTTATAAGACCTGGCGGCATCTGAGTAGCTGAGAGCTCCTCCCGAGGCCAAAGGCGGCTGCTACAGGCGGAAGCACGAGCCAAGACCAGGGTGCTTGGCCTCTGGTCTGACTTTAGGGTGCCAACCATTACAATTAGACTGTAGTCAGTCCAAAGAGAGAATGTGATTTAAAAATACTTTTCCTTGGATATGCTTCAAAAGGACTGCAGTCCCATTTACTTCCACTCAAATGAGCGAATCACTGCTATGTAGCTGTATAAGTGAGTTATCAGATTATACAACAGATATGGCACATGTTTGGCTGGAAGGATATCAAAACAACTATCCCTGGTGTGGTCACATAAAGTATGTTCTGCCCTTACCCTTGCCTTACCTCTGTTACTCTATGCCTCTTTTCAGACCTTTTGTTTGAATAAGGGTAACAGTATATGCCCAAATTGTAAAGCTTGTATGTCCAGCTTACTCTTTGGAAACAGTTTTTAAGATGATTCTATGAACTAACCACGTAGTATAAATAATCTATATGTCCTGTGTTTTCAGAAATTATGTTTTAGTGTTAAGTGTTTTAGATGGTGAAACTATCCTTTTATTATTAGGAAAATAAAAAAATAACTTTTACAAATTTGCAATTATAAAAAGTGGATCTCACAAGGATATCTATCCCTAGTATTACAAAAACCATAATTCACAATAACACCTGGAAAGCTGCCAGGCTGACTCACCATGCCGTCTCCACACTTGGTCCCAGTCATCACAAGCCCCGGGTCACCTTCCTCTTCTTGCATGGAGTAGGCATGTACCCCCTGACACTTCATCTTGTACCCATTAATAATGATGGTGTTGTCCACTTTGACCATACTGGGGTCCCTTGGCTTTTCTGAGCTGGTCTGGCACTGGATTTTTCCACACTTAGCGTCTCTGCCAAACAATAATCACTATTTCAAGACTCTTCCTCACTTTCTCTTCTACACGAGTCATAAGTGTATTCTCACCTTTTCTTCTATAGCTGTACAAATTAGTGATGTGTGGGTTGAGAAAAACTTGACCTGCATCCAACCTTCATCCCTCTTTTTATAAACCAGTGCCGCCCCACCCACTGATGACATCACAAAAGGGGCGGGACAGACACATCTTTATAAAGGCGGAAGCCGGCAGAGTAAGGCCCGCGACTGGCAAGTGGTGTGCTGAGGTTGGCCCGAACCCTCCTGACCCGAGGGTATCGGGCTGGTCAGCATATCACTCGTACAAATCATTAGGGTTGCAACAAATCCAGGATTCGGTTCGGGATTCGGCCTTTTTCAGCAGGAACTGATCATAACCCCATTAGATCTTTGGCTATCATATGGGCCAGGTTTGTTGGCCTTCCTCTGGATCAGGTATGCAGTGTTTAGATAAGTTAAACAGGATAGACTGATAGACTTTTATTTCTTCCTTACTTACCGGGATGTACACTTCACAAATTGTCCTCTTCCATTCTTGCCGCAGTTTCCATACTGATCTCCGGCTTTGTTCACATCTTGGAAGCAGAAATTAGGGGCAACCACTGCTCCTGTTCAGGGAGCAATACACAAACTAGTGAGTTGGTGTAAGGCTGAGACATAACACAATAAACACAGTCATAACCTCATGTCCATACATACAAGCAGTTAATAGAGTATTATGATAAGATACAGTGCATTTGCTGTACAATTTCCAGGAAATAGGGGACAATGGCAATACTTGGCATTTAATCCATGGTATAGCCCCAGACTTATAAATAAATTCACTTTACCCATTAGTAGCGCTACTTTACCAGTATTACAAATGTGTTGTTAGAACATTCAGCACAGAACCCTAGTGGTACACCACAGATATGTACAGACCAAGCACAATGTCATCTTATGTCTGCTGTTATCCAGAATGTGACGGGAACGTTACCTGAACCCCAGAGATGGATACACTGCTGCTGGTGAGTGAGGCACATGCCATTGTAACAGTATGCATTCCCGTCAGCACATAAGGACCCATCCAGCTTATACACATTGGAGGGACAGGAAGGGGCATCCCCCGTGCAGAATTCCGGAAGGTCACAGGATCCAGCCATTTCCCGGCACTGGGTCCCAGCACTTTTAAGCTGGAAAACACAATTAAGCAGCATAAATCTCATGTTAGCCTTCCAATACTAGAATTAGGCTGATGTGGTGCAGGCAAAGGCTCCACTTGCTAAATGTCTTTACAAACATGAGTGGTCACTTACCTTACAATCTTGGCAACACTCGCCGTGAGCACACTGGGCGCCAGCTTTTAAAGTGCAGTTATTTGCATTGCAGCAGGAATTTGTGCATTCCTGTCAATAAGAAACAGGAACAACCAGTCACATACAGAGCAAGATGTATACGGGACATAGTGATGCACCTGATCCAAAAACAATGGCACAAACTCACCTCTGGTTCCCCACAGTCACACTGCTCTCCTTCCTCCAGAAACCCATTTCCACACTTCTTCCCCATTACCAGATCCTTGGTGTTTGGCATGTTGAATAGGCACATTCCGCCCCCCTTCTGAAAATAACTCATCAGCTGCTTCTGACTGCACGAGCTGAACTTGCGAGGGAAAGGGTGCCTAAGAAAGAGGGAGTCATTTATCTGCTATAACCACAGTCCTGTTACAATACAGGTCACATGTATTCTGTATAACACATTTACTCACCCAGTAGCAGCAGCCATGATACAGCCTCCTTGTTCTGGAGTGGCTTCCACACAGCAACCATCGTCGTGACTCATTCCAAAATTGTGTCCAATTTCATGAGCCATCGTTGCAGCAGCTCCAATTGCATTTTCGGAGTGATCCTAGAAGAGGTCCATAATGTGAACTGGGTAACAACTGCACCTTATTATTTGGCTCATGCCCTGCTTATCTGAAACTTTCCTGGTTGAACAGTGGGATTGTAAAGTTGCTGCTGCAACTACATATGGCAATAGGTATAGTATAGGTATTACTTACCATACTGACTCCACCCGAGTTCTCAGCAGTGCACATGCCCTCCAGTGGTGCCATCCCGATGGTTGTTCCTTTAAATGTCACCCCTCTATAACACAGAGATTGTAATTGGAAACATTGCCAGCACTCCCATTATACAGAGAGAGGAATGGCCAATACTCACGTAATTAGCTGCGCGTTATCATGCTTCTTCCGAGACCTCAACTTTTGCTTCCACTGTAAGAAGGACTTCAGGCTGTCATTGGCATCATCGTTTACTTCACATTGATCCCTCTCTGTCCAGACTTCCAGACCTATCAGAGCCACCTTGATGTTCATGGACATGTAGAACTGCATAGAAAACAGTTACCATTCTCATAAATCAGTCTCTTGCCCAATCTTTATAATATAGTCACCTCCTCTCTGATATAACATATATTCTGTTCAGTCTTCCAATTGTCTCCATCTATATTCGCTAACCTTCATCTCACAGGTAAACCATCCCACCTTCCAGCTAACCTTTACCCTCTTATAAAGCTTTTTCCTTTCTCTATTTCTTCTTCATTGTTTCCCATGATAACTTATAAATTACAAGCATGCACAGTATCTCACTTAAAACCTTTATTAGTGCAATGCAACCATTATACAATTAACATTAGTAGAGCCTTACAAGGCATTTTAACACAACACACCACAATGCAGTGTCACCCCCCAGCCTGCCTACCTTGTGTTAGAGCCACTCCCTCCTGACGCGTTTTGTGCTATTGGGTGCTTCATCAGCATGCATGCTTGTAATTTATCAGTAACATAAGATATCTGTGCACAGTTCCCACTGAAAGATACACCCCTAAATTATATGGCCTTTACCCCATAATAACAGCTTCCAAACTCAGATGTGATTCCTGTCTCTCATTTGTTCCTTCCTATTTCCCTCCTCTGACACTTTCCCTTACACTCACCAAGATCATTTTAATTTCCTTCTCTTCATTCACCCCAGTTTCCATTTTCCCACTTTATTCCCAGCCTTTTTATAAATATTTAAATATGCTTATAGAGTATGGCCACTATGCTCATCTATACCTCTGATTTAATTTTCAGTAGGGATGCACCAAATCCACTATTTTGGATTCGGCCTAACCCCCGAATCCCTCACAAAAGATTTGGCGAATACCGAACTGAATTTGCATATGCAAATTAAGGGTGGAAAGTGGAAAACATTTTTACTTCCTTGTTTTGTGGCAAAAAGTCACGCAATTTCCCTCCCTGCCCCTAATTTGCATATGCAAATTTGGATTTGGTTTGGCCAGGCAGAAGGATTCACCCGAATCCAGATCCTGCTGAAAAAGTCAGAATCCTGGATTCGGTGCATCCCTAATTTTCAGCTGACTAATATAAAGCCAATCAAAAGATATTTTATTTTTTAAGCATTTGTTTTATAGATGTATGGGATCTCATATACAAAATGCTTGGAACTTGGAATCCTCTGGATAAGGAGCCTTTCTGTATTTTGTAGCATCAAGTCATATACAGGTATGGGAGCTGGGTTTTTTTTGCACAATTTGGATCACCATACTAAGCCTGCTGATAATCAGTAATCGTTAAATAAACCGTTTTTTTTTTAATTGCCATTATTTCATTTAAATTGAGTCTATAAGGGAGACGACCTTCCTGTAATGATGCGCTTTCTGGATAACGTGTTTTTGGATAAGGGATCCCATACGTGTAGTAACTAAATCATTTAAGTATGAATAATCTTGGATTTATATTAGTTGCCATTAAGTACAAAGTACAAGTTTGAAATTGTTTTTTTTTTATTTATGAGGAATAAATATAATAATATAATAAATATAATATTGGGAGCATTCTGAATAGCAGCTTTCCAAATAACAGATACTGAACTGTGAAGGAGAATGTGAATTAATCACTCTTTTAACCCCCTGCCACAATAAATTGCATGTAAAATATAACTGGTACTTGCCTTGTCTACATAGTTTGCAATCTCAAGTACACGCTGCTTAGTGCTCCCTAGATTCCGATTCTGCTTCATAAACTTTAGAGAGAAGAGAGACATGTAAGACATACAGCTTTGACAACTTAAAACCCTATCTCAGTGTGGTATAAAGCAGCAATACGCCTGGTGGCCCAGTGTGCTATCCAAGACATATCATATGTGGCCACATTTTTACTTTTGCAATCATTCAGACAGACAGATGTGGCTACTTGAACTTCCAACGCACCATCAGCAAATATTGTGCATTAGCAGATACTTTCTTTAAACAAACCTGACCCCCAAGCTGACTTTTACACATACATGGATATTGTTTGGGATCAGCTGTCCCACCATAAATATATCAAACATTTATCTCTAAATTTAGATTGAGAAAGAGGCAATGTCTATAGAATAAAAGAAAGGTAAAAGCAAGGGTAGATATACTGAAAAGATGGGAATACAGAGCTAGGCCGACATTGGCGCTCTGGGGTTCAAGTAGAGTAGGAATGATGACATCTTAAAGTAGTGAAAGATTCAGCCGAATACTGAACCAGATCCTAATTTGCATATGCAAATTAGAGATGGGAAAGGGAAAACATTTTCTACTTCCTTGTTTTGTTAATATTGTTTGCAGTGGCAATTGTGCACATATGCTGTCTGATCCCCACATATATTGAATTCTTTGTTTTGTGACAAAAAAATTAAGAGATTTCCCTCCCTGCCCCTAATTTTCATATGCAAATATGCATATGCAAAGGATTGGGCCAAATCTTGCTGAAAAAGTCAGAATCCAGAACCGAATCTTGGATTCGGTGCATCCCTATCTTAAAAGGGATTCTGTCATGATTTTTATGATGGAGTTTTTATTTCTAAATCACACTGCAAATAATTCACCCTACAATATAAAATGTCATTCCTGAACCAGCAAGTGTATTTAGTTGTAATATTGGTGTGTAGGTGCATCTCAGGTCATTTTGCCTGGTCATGTGCTTTCAGAAAGAGCCAGCACTTTAGGATGGAACTGCTTTCTGGCAGGCTGTTGTTTCTCCTACTCAATGTAACTGAATGTGTCTCAGTGGGACCTGGATTTTACTATTGAGTGTTGTTCTTAGATCTTCCAGGAACTGTTATCTTGTGTTAGGGAGCTGCTATCTGGTTACCTTCCCATTGTTCTTTTGTTTGGCTGCTGGGGGGGAAAGGGTGGTGATACAAATTACAGAACAGCAGTAAAGAGTGACTGAAATTTATCAGAGCACAAGTCACATGACTGGGGGCAGCTGGGAAACTGACAATATGTCTAGCCCCATGTCAGATTTCAAAATTAAATATAAAAATCTGTTTGCTCTTTTGAGAAATGGAACAGCACTATTAACTGATACATTTTGAAAAAAAAAAACATTTTTTCCCATTACCGTATCCCTTTAACCACATGATGCAGTGTTGGGTGACACAAGCAAACATTTCATAATTAGCGCTGGGCCACATATTCTGCTTTTTCTTCCGCTGCCATCAAACAGGAAACCTTTCTATGTCATCATATTCAACATTAAAAAAATCTGTTTGCTCTTTTGAGAAATTAATTTCAGTGCAGAATTCTGCTGGAGCAGCACTATTAACTGATGTGTTTTGGGGAAAAAAAAATTCCCATGACAGTATCCCTTTAAGGATTTTATCAACTTCCCCAGCAAGGCCTTATCATACTAGACTGGCTCATACATGCCTATGACACCATTATTTTCTACTCACCATGCTGTAATCTGCAACAATAAACAGCTCCATGTATTTCTGAGACCTCCAGACGTTCCTCCTTACCTGGATGGGAGGACAGTTATGGGATTATTTATCAAAGGTCATATTTTAGAGTTATGTGAGATTTTTTTAGACTTCAAAAGAACTCACAACTCCAATAGTTTCTAATTTAAGAAAAAACCAGAGTTTGGAGTTAACGACCTTAAAACTCGAAATTAGTCAAGTTTTCAGTTAAAAAAAAACCTCAAATCGTTCTAATTGATCAAGTTTTTGAGCGAAAACCCTCCGAAAAAACTTGAACATTATGAAGGCTATTATAATACACAAAATCCATGAATATCCTGTAAATTATATCCTTATAAACGGTGAGTTCTGATGTCATCAGTTATAAACGGTGAGTAGTGATGTCATTTCTGTCACATGACTCACTGAAACTTGTGTATTATAATAAATAAAGTCCCCCGTGTTGGAAAATATGAGGATATTAGAAGTTACCTCGGAGTTCCATGACCTGTATAAAAACACTCGGCCTTCGGCCTCGTACTTTTATATGGTCATGAAACTCCTCGGTAACTTATAATATCCTTATATTTTACAAGAGGGAGTACTTTATTCACTATAACATATTCAAATGGTTCAACGGACTTCTGCCATTAACTCCTACATGACCTCGACAGATTTTAGCTGGTGTATTTTTGAATTCAAGCTGTTTCCAGGGTTGCGGTTTTTCCTAAATAATCTAGAGAACTAGAATTTTTCATGGAAAGCACAACTCGAAGCTTTATAATTCTGCCCCTTAGTCATAACTTTAATATTTGCGCGTTCTGTTTTTATCCGTGGGTCCAACTTGCTACACATGAACCAACACATTTGTCTAATAAATCCATTTGTATACTTACTGGCAGACCATGACTCTATAGTAAATGAATACTATTACTGGATATGTCACTATTGCTAGTAGAAGAGGACTTATTCTATCATATAAAATCTAATCTAAAAATCATCTATGCCAACCCCTACTACTTCACCTATCCAATACCTAAGTGGCTGCCCAAATTATAAATATGAAGCTTACCCTGTGATGATGGGAGGAAGGTGCTGTAAACTCCTGTAAGTAAGAGGCGGTGCTTCCCGAGTGTCCATCATGTCCACAGCTCCCCTCTTTAATCAGCAGGTGCTCCGTGCGGACCAGTGTATGAGTTTCTTTACCTGGCACCTCCAGTGGCTTCAGGTAGTAGCTGTTATTAGTGCTCAGCACAATCAGGCCGCTATAAAAAGGGCATGGATAAATTAAACTTGTCTTCACACACACGTATCAAGCAATTCCTTACTTTTTGCACGCATTCACAAACACACAAGTCTTCTCCCTCTCAGTGTTGCTTTGTTGGGACTCAAACTGGATTATTATGCATTTTTTTCTCCATAAAGTATATCACAGATTAAACCCAGAACACTTAATGGCAGAGACACACGTGGAGATTTGATGAGATATAGTCGCCCGGCAACAAATCACGCCTTCTTCAGGCGCATATCTCCTCAAACTGCCTTCCCGCCAGTTAGAATCGAAATCACTGGTGTGATGGCACTCGGAGCATTTCGTTTTCCCGAAGTCGCCCAAGGTTGCCTCACTAGGAAACTACGGAAAACGAAGCGATCCGAGTGCCATCCCGCTGGCGATTTGGATACAAGCCGCCGGGAAGGCAGTTTAGGGAGATTATTCGACCCGAAGAAGATACGATTTGTCGCCGGGCGACTAAATCTCCCCAAATCTCCATGTGTGTCTCTGCCTTTACGGACTGTATGTGGGACAAATAGCTCCTTGGCCTTTAGATATAAAGTCCTGCCCTGCATCAATGTGGATGGTAAGATTTCACAACCCCTGAATTCTGGCAATACAATAAAGTGTTACCTGATTCCTGAGCAGGTGGTGAGGGCGACAGAGGACTCATCATAGTTTTCCACTTGCCCATGGTAATAGCAATGTTCCTGTGAGTATAAGGAGAAAGCAGGTTACAGAAGTTTGGCTGCACAGTAAGAGGGGTATTTATGAATGAATAGACCTAATTCCCATCCACGAATTTAAATCATTTATCAATAATTCTTCTGGAAAAAATCAGAGCGAAAAAATGTTGTGACAAAATTGAGCGTCAATTTAAATCGCACAACTTTTCCGAATCACGCTGCGTCTGCATCCAACAGTTGTATCACGTCGGATGAACGCTGCAACACCATGTGACAATGCATTCACTTACCTTATTTTTGACGCATGCGACTTGTCGCAGCATGTCGGATCGCGCCAAAAACATCCATGTAGTCCTACCCTAATTTAACCAGCAAGGATCACAATGTCCGAAGAAGCATCTTCAGGGACATCTTACATTGACTTCTACATGACCTCAACAGGTTTGAGATTGTACTTTTGGATTTGTATATTTAGCAGCTTTGGGGTATATTAAATCTTGAAAAATTTGAGTTTTCCCCTTTAAAAAAATCCACCAGAACAATTGAAGGTTTAATAAATAGGCCCCTAAGTGAGTGGACTTATCTAATGGATAGACATATGTGCTGATAGGTCGGATAACTAGGGATAAAAGACTTCACAGATGAATCATGGCATTGTTCTGTCTGTATTGCTTTGATTTTGCCTCCTCACCCTGGCAGCAGGAAAGGAGACATGTGTTTAGCACCCACTAAGTAGAACTCCCAAACGGGAGGACAGCCCCCCCTGATGGGCAGCAAGCAAGTCTTACCACGCAGCAAGTACTTTTTGCTGTTTTGGACATATACGATACTTTAAAAGGATCACTGCTATAGCAATATTTTGTTAATGGGATACTGTCATGGTGAAAAAAAAATGTTTTCAAAATGAATCAGTTAATAGTGCTGCTCCATCAGAATTCTGCACTGAAATCCATTTCTCAAAAGAGCAAACACGTTTTTTTTATATTAAATTTTGAAATCTGACATGGGGCTAGACATATTGTCAATTTCCCAGCTGCCCCAAGTCATGTGACTTGTGCTCTGATAAACTTCAATCACTCTTTACTGCTGTACTGCAAGTTGGAGTGATATCACCCCCTCCCTTTTTCCCCCCAGCAGCCTAACAACAGAACAATGGGAAGGTAACCAGATAACAGCTCTCTAACACAAGATAACAACTGCCTGGTAGATCTAAGAACACTCAATAGTAAAAATCCAGGTCCCACTGAGACACATTCAGTTACATTGAGAAGGAAAAACAGCAGCCTGCCAGAAAGCATTTCTCTCCTAAAGTGCAGGCACAAGTCACATGACCAGAGGCAGCTGGGAAATTGACAAAATGTTTAGCCCCATGTCAGATTTCAAAATTCAATATAAAAAATTTTGAGAAATGTATTTCAGTGCAGAATTCTGCTGGAGCAGCACTATTAACTGATGTGTTTTGTGAAAAAAAAAAATCCGATCACATGATCCCTTTAAGAACATTCAGTTGACACTACAAGAGGCTTTTTCAGTGCAAAGAGCAGCCTTGCACCTACATTGACAGCACCTTATTTGCACCCATAGAAACCCTGGAACCCCAGAACCCACAGTCTGACTCACCGTGTGATTGGGGGACAAAGTCACCATCTGCCCATCAGTATAATGTGTCTCAGTGTAGCCGGGGGCAAACAGGAGGCTGCAAGAGAACAAGGGTAGATTTAGGATCTGAAACACTGTATCCAAAAGGATGTGAGGATCTCCAAAAATAAAGAAACAAATGTAAAAAGTAGAAAAATGTATTAGGACATGAAGACCTAACGCGTTTCGTGCCTATTGGGGCACTTACTCATAGGCTAGATTCAGGATCTGCATGTGGAGAAAGTATTGTATCCCCTAATCATCACCCTTGGCACTGAGCCACAGACATGCATGAACATGTAAACAGTACAAATGTACAAGGCAGGGAACATTTTATCTTACTGCCGTGTAATAATAAAGCCTAGTCTTGCTGGAATGCTATCTAAATACACAAACTTCATTTTCCATTTGCCCACAGGAGCAAAAGTAACGCAAGCATTATGTTCCCTGCTTGGGGGAGTCTGCAGACCTCACATTAAGCAATCGCTTTCCCAATCAATTTCAGCTCTTATTGCTTGCAGATCGAGATGGAAGGACTCATTAGAGTTGCATTAGTCCAGGTTATGTTTCCAATCCATCAGTAAGTACGAATTACCCACTGATAAAACTATGGGTTCATGTCACACAATGTTTTATCTTTACCGGTAGAAAAATGCAGACAAAAATAAACGCTGATGCCTCCTCATGTGAATGGGGTCTGCCTGTTACTTTGCACAAGTGGCATATTTCACCCTGAAAACACTCGGGTGCATATTCAGCCTCCAAATCTTCCAGGTGTGACAGGTGGATACTGTGCCCATTTGTCACTGCACTCTAAAGGCAGACCTTTAGTTAGTAACCATTAAAATAAAGCCATGGTGAAAAAAAACAAGCCATGTTTCTTTAAATTTATGTCACCCGTAATACCCAGAAAATGAACCTCCTGTTACTGGTTCCGCACGGATTTTTGCTCTCGGCAGACACAAGCCAGTAACAAAAACCTTCTTATTGCCGAAATATGCTGACTGGGTCTGTAGGTCGAGCAGCTGTTTGTGTTTAAAAATTTCAAAACCAAAAGTAGGATTAGATCCCAGCTGGGCAGGTTTTATTTTTTTGCAGAAACTGTTAAATGCTCTAAAGCTAGAAAATAAAGCAAAAAAATCCCACCAGCCAAGGACAGGGTAACACATGCATGACTAACTGGACCAGTCCAATTTGGTCCATCGCAAGGGTGTCCAACAAAGTTCTCACTGACAAGATCTTCCTGTGTATGCCCAGATTTAGCTCCTTCTGTCTTAAGATAAGTCACTGTTTGCCAATTGTTAATAGCAAGGGTGAGTGCTGCACTACTTTACACAGGTAACAAACATTACTGAGACCCTTCTCCAAACTCTGTGGTAGATAAAACATAAAAGAACTCTGCATCCGTCAGGATCCCATTGGGATCATCTACACTCCTGGGGCTCCAATATCCATTATTAAGCCTGTCCTGAGAAAACCAGAAGTTATTTCTTTTTATTGAAACTCTTAGGCGTCTTGTCCAGATACACAATGCAGAACTCTGCTTCAGGTTAAATATATTTATTTTAATGAGCATTTGCTTTCATGAGATATCTAAACAGACCCTCTATATGTGGGTTTGTTTCCAGCAGCCAGACTGCTTCCCAACTCCCAACACATTCTGTCTAGGCCACTGTCCAAGAATGCACAAGAGGTATCAGTTACATGAGTCGGCTTAGGACATGCACGGCTTAACCCTACAAGCACAGAGACAAAGCTACAGCAGGTGGGGTGTGTATTACATAGATGCATGGACAAATGGAAAGCAAATGGAAATGTAAGCAAAGAGGTGCTTTGGGTGCCGCTATAATCAGTGGAGGTCAAACAGTCCTATATGCCAGTCAACACTTCTCTTTGTAATCTAATGAAAACATGTGGTGGTGACAGGCAAGCCTCTACTAGGAAGCAATCAAGCCAGCATTCTAAGTGAAAGTCCACCTTTCAGCAATATGGAGGGATTGGGCACATTAGTGGTGATAGGGAGCCTCTTCTAGGAAGCAATCTAGGGAGCATTTCTAAGTAAAAGTCCACCTTTCAGCGATATGGGGGGGTTGGGCACATTGGTGGTGATAAAGAGCCTCTACTAGGAAGCAATCAAGCCAACATTTCTAAGTGAAGGTCCACCTTTCAGCACTATGGAGGGATTGGGCACATTGGTGGTGATAAGGAGCCTCTACTAAGAAGCAAGCAAGCATTTGTAAGGGAAGGTCCACCTCTCACTGCTATGGCAGGATTGGGCACATTGGTGGTGATAAGGAGCCTCTAGTGGGAAGCAATCAAGCGAGCATTTCTAAGTGAAGGTCCACCTTTCAGCACTATGGGGGGATTGGGCACATTGGTGGTGATAAGGAGCCTCTACTAAGAAGCAATCAAGCAAGCATTTCTAAGGGAAGGTCCATCTCTCACTGCTATGGCAGCATTGGCCACATTGGTGGTGATAAGGAGCCTCTAGTGGGAAGCAATCAAGCGAGCATTTCTAAGTGAAGGTCCACCTTTCAGAACTATAGGGATTGGGCACATTGGTGGTGATAAGGAGCCTCTACTAGGAAGCAATCAAGCAAGCAATTCACCTTCAGTGCTATGGAGGGATTGGGCACATTGGTGGTGATATGGAGCCTCTGCACAGAACCTAAAGTATTGCATTCCATTTGTTCTTTTAACTATTTTCTATATTTTCTATATTTTTTCTATAATGACAGCAGATATATTTGTGCTACCTGAGGCCTGATTACTAATATATTATAAATGAATCATTTAAAGCCTGAGTTGAGAAGTAACACAGTGAAAAGCAGTATATCAGATACAGAGGAGTGTTGAGATATCCTGTACTGTAGTAGAACAACCTGACCATTGTGCTTGGCACAGAATGCAAAAGCTAATGAGAGAGCTGATATTTCTAGATAATCGTGTACTGTTTATTACAGACATTAAAGGAAAAAGCTCTCATTGTAGCTTCCTTTATTTACAAAGGCATTAGGGCATAAAAACCAACAACCTTGCACCCTGTGGAGCTCATATCCCACTGCCCAGACCTGAAAGTCTGCAGGATTCTGGAGACACAACTTGTATGTCATTGTTCCAAGTTAACAATTAGGAGCCATTATGGATCGTAATTGGAATTCATTGCTTTGTTATGTACATGTATGGGAAGGGCAAATACACTGGGTATTTACAAGAGCTGGGGTGGGACTGCTTGGAATAGTGATTTATAACTCTCTGGGAAATTCTAAGCCAAAACCAAGTCTTGCACACCTATCTTTGATATAATTGTAAATATTGAACACCCACCCAAGTACACTGAATTCTCAACATATACACGACGAGCAGAAATCCTGGTTGAAAAAAAAGAAGAGGTTTGGGTAGAGTGCTATGTCAGGCAAAGTTTTTACTCATAGCAGAATTGCCCCTGATTAAAGGTGTGGTTCACCTTTAAGTTAACCTTTAGTATGCTATCGAATTGCCAATTTTAAGCAACTTTTCAACTGATCTTAATTATTTATTTTTCATAATTTTGGAATTATTCTCCTTCTTCTTTCCAGGTTTCAACTGCGAAGTCACTGACCCCATCTAAAAAACAAATACTCTGTGAAGCTACTTTTTATTACTTATCTTTCTATTTGGGTCCCTCTCCCAGTCTCTTATTCAAATTAATGAAACATCGCTAAGGTAATTTGGGCCCTAGCAACCAGATGGCTGAAATTGCAAACGGAAGAGCTGCTGAATTAAAAGCTAAATAACTCAAAAACCACAAATGATAAAAAATGAAAACCGATTGCAAATTGCCTCAGAATATCCCTCTCTACATCATGCTAAAAGTTAACTCAAAGGTGAACAACCCCTTTAAGATGTAGAAGAGCAGTGCTAAGAGTAATAGAGCTTTGGCCACTAGTGGGAGCTCTTGCTCCTTCAGACTTCTGAAAGAACTGCATCCTAGGGATCAATAATATGCAAAAAACACAGTCATGCATTTCAGGTCTGGTTCAAACCTATCTGATCCGTTGCTCAATGACACTTTTATTTTCGATGATTAGCTTGATTATTGAAAAACACAAGAAAACCTACCGATTTCTCTCCACTTTCAGGATGAACTTCCTTCCTTCTGATGACACCAGAATCTCTCCCCCGTCTGGAGTCCCCTGCATGAAACAAAAATAAAGAGGTAATTGTTTAGTGAATGTCATGTGCTTAAAATGCATTTTAACCAGTTTTTCTCTGAAAAGTAGAATGTCATATAGGTTTAATAGGGTTATCCAACAAGTGAAGAGGTAACCGGTTTACTATAGAAACACATATGTTTATACTAACAGAAAGCCATCATTTGTATCAGCCCGACCTGCAAACCACAACAACCAAGCAGTGGCTTTAGCTTTTACTAATCACATACAGTTACCAAAATAAAAGAAAACATCTGATTGGTTGCTATGTGTTACAGTCCTAATTTCTAAGTACTTTATTGTCTGAATTTCAGACCAAAATCAAACCATCTGATCTGATGTGCAATATTTCTTGATGAATTTTATCCTGAGCTTACCCCCCCCCCCATAAAATAGGACTTGCAAAACTGACAACATACATGGGCATTTTATTTTTCATCACATACAGGGGGCCACACATGTAATAATTATTATCGTTCTTGTGACCAGGTAGGGTTGCCACCCGGCCGGTAAAACACCTGCCAGGGCCGGTATTACAAATTTACCGGCAATGTAGCTGCTGGTAATTTGTAATACCCTTAAAGGGATACTGTCATGGGGAAACATGTTTTTTTCCATTTTGAAATCTGACATGGGGCTAGACATATTGTCAGTTTCCCAGCTGCCCCAGTCATGTGACTTGTGCCAGCACTTTAGGATGGAACAGGCTGTTATTTCTCCTACTTAAAGTGGACCCGTCACCCAAACAAAATTATTCCAAATCCTATTTTATCATGTTAGTCAAGCAAAATGAACTTTAATTACACTGTATAAATTATTTGAATCTTGTTTCTATCAGTCTGGGAATTCATAATTATAACAAGCAGGCAGGAGCCATTTTGTGGACATTGTTATTAAGACAAGTCTTGTATCATCTCAGAATCTTGTTTGTGCACCAGGAAACAGGGACCCAATGTCTATCCCCATGTCCTGGTTACACAATTAAATGGTTAAGAGAGCTGGGGGAATGTAGGGAGAGCAGAGACATCTAGGAAGTGCTGAATGGAAAGTGAAAGTAATTGCTTGTCCCGCCTCTATGCCTAGGCATAGAGGCGGGGTAGGCAATATTTGATTGACAGCTGATATTTTTAAATGAGTTTACAACAGCTATGAATGCTTTAATAAAAA
The DNA here is from genome assembly GCF_017654675.1 of Xenopus laevis. Taxonomy (NCBI): domain Eukaryota; kingdom Metazoa; phylum Chordata; class Amphibia; order Anura; family Pipidae; genus Xenopus; species Xenopus laevis. The sequence goes on from NC_054371.1 coordinate 10,410,879, forward strand.
AAAGAAATTGGATTTCATGTTTAATTTAAAAAGGACTTTTATTATACAGATTTTCATGTCTGGGTGACGGGTCCACTTTAAAGGAACAGTAACATCAAAAAATAAAAGTGTTTTAAAGTAATGAAAACATAATGCAGTGTTGCCCTGCACTGGTAAAACTGCTATGCTTAAGAATCACTACTATTGTTTATATAAATAAGCTGCTGTGTAGCAATGGGGGCAGCCATTCAAAGGAGAAAAGGCTCAGGTTACACAGCAGATAGCAAATAATCTCTGTCTGTCTAATGGTGTTATCTTATATCCATTAGTTAACCTGTGCCATATAACTGTTTTTCAATTCCTGCCATTGCTCCCCAGCAGCTTGTTTATATGAACAATAGTAGTGTTTCTGAAGCAAACAAATCAGTTTTACCAGTGCAGGGCAACAGTACATGATATTTTCATTACTTTAAAACACTTAAATTTTTTGGTGTTACTGTTGCTTTAATGTAACTAAATCAGTCTCAGTGGGACTACAGCAGTAAAGAGTGACTGAAGTTTATCAGAGCACAAGTCGCATGTCTTGGGGAAGCTGGGAAATTGACAATATGTCTAGCCCCATGTCAGATTTCAAAATTGAATATAAAAAAAAATCTGTTTGCTCTTTTGAAAAATGGATTTCAGTGCAGAATTCTGCTGGAGTAGCACCATTAAATGATGCTTTTTGAAACAAACCATGTTTTCCCATGATAGTATCCCTTTAACAAAAGCCCTTGCCCTCCGGTGGAAACTTACTCTTTTCCTCATCTTGCCCTTGTGTGATGTGGTCCTGCCCCTTTTGCGGCACAACCCCGGCTCTGCCCCTTGTTGCGTCACGGCCCTTTGGCTGGTAAATTTTTTTTAAAAAGATGGCAACCCTAGTCGCAAGAAAGATCATTTGTTTCAATACACATCTGTAGAGCTGAATCGTCATATATATGGGTAGAAACAATAGAATTCTACCTGTGTCTGACATTTCAGCACTAACAATGACCGATGTTCGGGTGCCATCAAAAGAGCCTGATCACAATTTTCTGGCCAGCCTGATCAACGAGCCGACCGATATCCAAGTCTTCTGCTGATGTTGGCCGGCTCGTCTCCCACCATACACTCACCGAGTATCATACCAAAATTTGTTTTGTAGAACATGGCCACGTTTAGGCTTCTCACCCGACTGATACACAATCTTATTCATCCCATTCACAGTTCACTGGCCTTCCAATATGGTCAAGAATGACTGCTATACACTCAGTACCTAATCTTGTGAAGGCACCTTAAATAAAGAACCTTTTCCCCATATCTGTGGTGGGCAGCCCATCGATATCAGCAATTATTACACATTAACAGTGAACTCTGTGTTTGGTTTAATGTTATTGGCCTTAATCCTTTGGGAACCCCCACCACAGTGGATATCTGGTGCACAAAAGGGGCCAGGATTTCATATCTGAACCTTTTGGCTGCGAAAGGGGAATCTAAGCAGTCGCTAATCCCAGGATATCAGTAGGGGTTTGTGTACATAACAAGGATGGTTGGAATATCTGTCTGCACCACTACATTATGCTTAGCAGCATGGTTACTTTATACACCTTTAACCAGTTGTTAGCCCTGCTATACGCACATGCCAGATCCCTGCACATTTAATACTGTCAATACAGAGGCACTGGCCGGAGCTCTTGTCTGCTGAGCAGACTTCACATATGAGGCACAGGTAAACTTAGAGGAATCTGCAAATTGCCTGTGACCTGTCACCAGGCCTGGATTTGTGGAGAGGCCACCAAGGCCCGGGCCTAGGGCGGCAGGATTTTAGGGGGTGGCATGCTGCCCAACCACACCCACATTGGTTCACAAACACTGGAGAGGCGCAGAAGATACAATAGTTTTTAAAATTTCCTGTGCACCAATCCCCAGTGCTTCAGACTCGATGATGAAAATTTGATTGAATAAGAGGTGACGGAGCAATGAACGACAGTGGGCCTAGGGGTACCTGCTGTGTAAATCTGCCCCTGCCTGTCGCTCCAATTGAAAGCAGTATTTGGCTGGCTATCTCTATGCTCTGCACTGCAGGTTCTGACCCCTGAAACAATGTTCCTGTTTCACAGTCAGAACCTGAAATCAGAAAACTTCATAAACAAATACTGCTTTCAACTACAATTACATTTACAAACAGCTGTAAAACCATCAAAAATGTTTAACTTACAGATATTGGAAAGTTGCTTATCATTAGATTTTCTCTCATTAAGGAACCCCAGATTAACATTCAATAGCAACACAATCAGCATAACTGCATACCAATGGCAATGCTTTGAGTTTTGGGGGTTCTCCTAAATAACTTAGCATCAGCTCTACATCTATCACCAATACTTGGGGAACCTGTAGTAGTGGCTCTGCAACTAGTTGTTAACTTAATTTCAGTTCCTCTTGGATGTAGCTTTTGGCTTTTCATTTACCTTAAAGGTGAAAGAAAGGTCTTTTTACTTGGGGGTGCCAAAAACTAGGCAGCCCCAAGTGATCTCATGTACTTACCTGAAACCCCGGGCCGGAGCACCTATTAGGAGAAAACTGCATCACCCCAGGATTCTTCCAATTAGCATCACGGAGCGTTTGTCTTCTGGTTTCTTCTTTTTTCTTGCAGCTGCACATGCGCAGTATTGGGAAAAACCGAACTTTAACAAAAAAAGCCGTACTTTTCATTCTACTGCGCATGTGTCTGCCCCGCGATATTTGAAGCTAGAAGCACTAATACAATCGCTCCATGGTGCTCGCTGGAAGAATCCCGGGCATGTGCAGTTTTCTCCTAATAAGTTGCACCACCCAGGGTTTCAGGTAAGTACATGCGATCACTTGGGGGTGCCTAACTTTTGGCACTCCCAAGTTAAAACACCTTTCCTTCTCCTTTAATGTCTGGATCTAATACTCCTAGAGAAACAAAACTGTGGATGTAGCGTAACTGCAAGATAAAGGCAATTTTAGGCACCCCCAATCCACCTTGGATACACCCAGGTACACATTCCCTTTTTAGGTCTTTGAATGGTATCTTCAGAATAGGGACTATTGGAAGGGGACTCAATGCTCTGACCACAGCATCTTTAATTGTGAGGGCAACCAGAAGAAATGTGTAGACTGCAGCCCTACACATAGGCATATACCGGTTACATGGGACCCTAACCCTGCGCCAAATTGGACGCCGACCCCCTCCCACCTATCCTTGCAAAAATAATTTGGCTCTACACCGGTCCCTGGGCAAAAAAGGTTGTGGACCAGTGCCCTATCACACAAGAACTACATTACTAGTAGGCCTTTAATCTCTCTCATTACTTCTGCTTTGGGGAAACAATAGTAACAACCACCTTTTGGGAACAGAATTTGGGTGATTATTTGGCCATGCCCTATTATGCCCCTTTCTCCGACCCCATTGTCATTATTAACATAGGTGATAGGCTGATAGGTATGCAATAACATCCCGGAAGGGCACTTAATAGAGGACACACTCTGGCAGGTTACCCCATTTACTGTATCTATGCACACTCTTTGGCTATATTTTTTAATTTCCCTTGTTTTACCTCCAATTTAGAGAGAGTCGGTGCCATACACAAGAAACCTAAATGGGGGGGGCTAGTTTTTGATACGGTAGATAAAGCACATGCAGCAACACAGGTATGCCACACGTATGGGAAAGCCCAAGCTGTATCAGTCATGCTATTGCTGAACTGCAACTTCCAGTAACTCACTAGGGCCAGCAATTCCTTGTTTTGCATGTTCTCAAGTACCATGACTGATCATTACTTGCCGTGGTTGTGATACACTTTATTGAGATGATCAAACCCTATTCAAGCAGACACGCTCACACACTCAGAATGCACACCCCAGTATCACTGCCAAGCCTGACTCACTATACTGATGTAAATCATCCTTAAAGGGGTTGTTCACCTTTGCGTTCATTTTTAGTATGATGTAGAGAGGGATATTCTGGGACAATTTGCAATTGGTTTTCATTTTTTATTATTTGTGGTTTATGAGTTATTTAGCTTTTTATTCAGCAGCTCTCCAGTTTGCAATTTCAGCCATCTGGTCGCTAGGGTCTAAATTACCTTAGCAACCATGCACTGATATGAATAAGAGACTGTTTTTAGAACGTTTCTTATTTCAGTGTGAGGAAGCTTATATTAAATTTTTATTTAGTTCACCTTAAATCTTAAAGGGGCAGTATATATCGATATGAAGAAGAAGCAGGGCTGAGAGGGCTGGCACTGAAACGGATCCACAGGACCAGTGAAAATTAGTTAAAAAATATCTTTTATTTATACAAAGTTAAAAATGTATATTTGCATCTCCATCCGCCCTACGCGTTTCGCACCCACCTAGGGCGCTTGTAAGAAGGTGATTGGTTTGTGTGCATGAAAATGTGTATTGTATGTTTAAAGTGAATGTGAGTGCTGTAAAAATGTTAAAGTAATGTTTAAGTGTTTGAAAGTGTTAAATGTGTTGGAAGACTGTAATGTGTAAAATGTACCACAAGATGGCAGTGTTGTCATGTAAATGGATGATAAAGGTTCCATGCTGGGTAACAGAGGGAAAGCACATGTACAGTAGTGAGAATAGCACATGCACAGTGAGTGTTAGGGTAGTGTCTAATTGAAGAAGGTATTTAAAGGGGAGACACACCCAAAGGGTTGTTCACATGCATTTGGATTTAGATAGAGAGAGGGCACAAGTGTGAAATACTAGGTATTTCAGATAGTCAGGACTATTTAGCATGGGTAGTTAAGACCCCAACGAGGAGGTAGTGGCATATGTGCCAAGGCTAAGCCAGTGAGGGTGCAAGTGGAAGTTATAGGAAAAAGGACATCCTGAAGGAGGGGGAAAAGAAAAGTCCTATCCGGAGTAGGCCAGAGGGGCATAGGTCGTATGCCGGACTGGTAGGACCGGAAGGTGTCACAAGGAAATTCCTACCCTGAAAGGTCAGTGGTGCACTGGCGTGGTGTTAGCCCGGCTGAAGCAGGGAGGTGGTGAGTAACCCTGGAAAGGGATGTCCTTCGGAAGGTTTCGGGGAAAACCCTTTGTGTGTTTGGAGTGTCGGCTTAGCCAGTAAAGGAGAAGTTTAATATTGCCCGTGGATTGTATAACTGTATGCCCTGATGTGTGGAAGAGTCAACTGATGAAAAAGTGTGCCAAATAAACAGTTCCAGTTTTTGTTATAATCAAGAGTGTGGACTTAAATCCTTGGATCAAGCTGGGTTTCCATGGTGACGGTGTTTAACCCTTTAACCCCCTTACATAATTTGGCGCTGCGAACAGGATAAGGAAGAGTATGTGCTTTGGGAAACCCCTGTGAATACCTGGATGTATGTTTTGAGACTGTGTATTGCACTGTTCCCTGATTTGGCTGGCTACAATTGATGTGACCGGAAGAGCATATACCAAGTAACAGTACTTACCAGGCAGGAAGTGGGCAAGCAGCCTGGGATCCCTTTTCGCGCCACAGGAACAGGAAACAGTAGTGTGGCCATCTTAAAAGTCTACAGACCGTGCGGAGTGGCGCAGTGCTGTGGTGCCGAGAGATTGGAAGGAGTAGACGCACCTGTTACTATGCAGAGTACCTCCGCAACCAAGATGTCGGATAAACAGCTGGCCGACACCGGCCGTCGGTTTATGTGGACTGGAGTCTTGCCCAAAAAGTTGGCCGCAACGGAGCAATCGTGATGGTTCCCATGTGTGGGAACTGCGGCGACGAGGCCCAGTGGTCGGAAGTGCGGGCGGCTGGACATTGCCTGGTTTGCATCCGGGATTACTTCACTGGCCCGGTCTACCTAAAGACCCAGCTATCTGCATCGATGAAGGACATCGACCGGCGCCTGACTGCATGGGAGGCCTGGCGTCTTACTGTACCGGAGGGAGAAGCTGCGCGGATAGCAGGCAAGGTGGCGGTAACCAGACCGCTGAGCTCCGATTCAAGCCACGAGGCTCTGCCGCCCTATACTGTGAAGGATGGCGGTGTGGAAGTGCCTGACCCGCGACCAACCTCGGCAGCAGGTATGATGCATAAGGCGTTGCGCACCAACGACAAGCCGTGGCGTACGGGCAGTAGCAGTACACTGCCCAGTGTTCCCATACCCCCAGTGGTGCAGGACTCCATCGCTCGGGTGGATTCTTGGCTAGACCTGCACAGTGCCGGGACATCAGAAGGGGCCCCATGGGAAGAGGATTGGGAGGCAGGACCCCATACGGGAAGCCCAGAAGTCGCCGTATCTGTGACGGCGGTACCCGCGGTAACTGAGTCGGTTAGGGCGGTGGTTCCCGAGGTTAAGCAGAGGGTATCAACCCCGGTGAGTGTATTGTCGTTGGGTGCTGGATCCCGAAGCAGCGTGTATCGGTCACCACATACCCAAATGGTGAACGATGAAAGCACATTCTGGGTGTTACCGGGGAAAGCTCAGGAAAAAGAGTTTAGGGCCGTGTCCCGGGTCCAAAAGAAGATTAACCTGGAGATTAGCAAGAAATGGGGCTTCTACATGCCGTATGCCCCGGAGTATGTTTTTGACGAAGTTGAAAAGAACTTAGAGCAATGGGTGCGGCAGGATATCCTCTCCTTTTTGAAACTGGATGAATACAGTTTGGTGCACCCCGACAGCGATACTCGGAAGAGAGCGAAAGATCTCTTGGAGGAGACTGTTCCCATGTGGTGGCAAGGGCGCACCGTGATGCGGCACTATGTCCGGAGTGTGACCAAGCACACCCCAGAGCGGCACCTCAGTGTCGATGTACCCTTGGAGGGTGGGGGTACCGTGGAAAAACCTCACCCAAGGTATTACATCTCATTTGTCAACACCAAGAACTGGTTCGCCCGGATGATCTGAAAACAGGGACTGTTATTTGAATGCACAGAACTGTTGGTGAGTGCAAAGTTTACAAAGACTGTTATTCGGTTATTAACATTGAAAAGGATTACCCAGTCGGGGTAATCAGTTAACTGTTTGGTTTCAACGATGCCATGGAAAGGTGTATCACCAGTTGGTCAAGATGTTACCCAGCCGGGGTTAACTGTGGACTTATTGTTCAGTTTTACAAGTGTGCCTTGTTTTACAGTTTTATATTGAAAATTTTACTAACCTTATGAAGGTAATAAGGTTTTGTTACTAAAAAAAATCAAGTTATTTAAGCAAATGCAAACTTTTGTGTCTGTTTTCATTTTCATGTGTGATTGGTTGTGTGCACGAGGACGTGCTTGATTTAAAAAGTGTCGAGTGTAAGAAGGTGATTGGTTTGTGTGCATGAAAATGTGTATTGTATGTTTAAAGTGAATGTGAGTGCTGTAAAAATGTTAAAGTAATGTTTAAGTGTTTGAAAGTGTTAAATGTGTTGGAAGACTGTAATGTGTAAAATGTACCACAAGATGGCAGTGTTGTCATGTAAATGGATGATAAAGGTTCCATGCTGGGTAACAGAGGGAAAGCACATGTACAGTAGTGAGAATAGCACATGCACAGTGAGTGTTAGGGTAGTGTCTAATTGAAGAAGGTATTTAAAGGGGAGACACACCCAAAGGGTTGTTCACATGCATTTGGATTTAGATAGAGAGAGGGCACAAGTGTGAAATACTAGGTATTTCAGATAGTCAGGACTATTTAGCATGGGTAGTTAAGACCCCAACGAGGAGGTAGTGGCATATGTGCCAAGGCTAAGCCAGTGAGGGTGCAAGTGGAAGTTATAGGAAAAAGGACATCCTGAAGGAGGGGGAAAAGAAAAGTCCTATCCGGAGTAGGCCAGAGGGGCATAGGTCGTATGCCGGACTGGTAGGACCGGAAGGTGTCACAAGGAAATTCCTACCCTGAAAGGTCAGTGGTGCACTGGCGTGGTGTTAGCCCGGCTGAAGCAGGGAGGTGGTGAGTAACCCTGGAAAGGGATGTCCTTCGGAAGGTTTCGGGGAAAACCCTTTGTGTGTTTGGAGTGTCGGCTTAGCCAGTAAAGGAGAAGTTTAATATTGCCCGTGGATTGTATAACTGTATGCCCTGATGTGTGGAAGAGTCAACTGATGAAAAAGTGTGCCAAATAAACAGTTCCAGTTTTTGTTATAATCAAGAGTGTGGACTTTAATCCTTGGATCAAGCTGGGTTTCCATGGTGACGGTGTTTAACCCTTTAACCCCCTTACACGCTTAATCATGGGCTCTGATGTCAGCCGCAGGATATGAGCAGAGGATAACAAATCAAAACACAAATAAGAAAATTTAAAGATTTTAAAAATTTTAGATTTTCTTATTTGTGTTTTGTTTGGTTGTCTATGGCCACCTTTAGGGGGGCTCCTTTCCTAGCAGATGTATAAGAGCTCACTCAAATAACGGATTCCGGTACAAACAAAATCTAACAAAATAACTGCCTTTTGCACAAATTCTGCATGTAGAGAGACATGATGTCTGGTGAGTTTAATAGAGTGAGCTCTAATACATCTGAATGAAGAGAGAATGAAGAGAAACAGATGCTGAGAGAGGAATAGTGAAGATTAAACTTGATTATTTCAGAAACAGCACAGAATATTTAATTGATTGTATTTAGAAAGTTTCTTATTTCAATATGCTGAAGCTTATATAAAATGTTCATTTTTGCAATAGTTCACCTTTAAGTACAGTATATCCTAACATTCCAACAGATGTTTTATAAACATGACTCAGTTATGTCTCATCCCCCCCTCCCAGCTATGCCCCATTCTTCCAGTAAACGCTTTGCCAAACACAGCATCTTCTCTTATCAGTGTGTTGACACAGGGCAATCCTGTCCCATTGGGAGGTAAAGTATGGCTGCAGGGAAAAGGTGTCGGAATGTAAGAGATAAAGTAGAAGTGTCTGCTCAGCAGAGCAATGCAAAGTGGGAATTATCCCTCCCGGAGGCCTTTGTTGGCCAGTGATATAGTGAGACTGGAACAGGACACAATGTTATTTGAATCTCGTCTGGGATAATAGTATCTCTAATTATGTGTTTTGGGGGCACGTTAATGAGCAGTTTTATTTCCTTTCGCTGCGGCAGCAATTCAATGGTATCTTGGATAAAACTGGCCAAAACATCAAAGTCCTGCTGTTTTAGCTCCTGGGGTTCTGGCTGCCGTCCATACCAGTGGCCACAGCACTAGCCATCTCTAGGCAAAGTTATCATCCCACTGATACATCCTTGTGGCACGGGAATTCAGGCTTGTGTCTGAGGTACAAGGGCCAGCTGAGGAGCACTCTCCACTGAACCTCAATAATTCTTCATTCACGTGTACAATCAATGATTGGTAGCCTGTGTTGCCCTTTAAAAGCTGGCGGAATGCACAACATCTATATCATATAATGCTATTCCTCTTTGCTGTGCCTATTATGGTGCAGCCACATCACAAATAGATTAATCAAGGCAGATTTATCAAGGGTCGAATTTCGAATTTGAAAAACTTTGAAATTCCAATTCAAAAAGACCAACCGAAATTAATACTATTAAATTAAAAAAATCGTCGAAGTTTCCCCCCCCCCCCAAAAAAAGTCCACCAATTGACTCCAAATAGGTTCTAGGCGGTCCCCCATAGGCTAAAGCAGCAATTCAGAAGTTCATGGGGGCAGCCATTCAAGCACAGGATACACAGTAGATAACAGATAAGTACTACTATAGTTTATATAAACAAGCTGCTGTGTAGCCATGGGGGCAGCCATTCAAGCACAGGATACACAGTAGATAACAGATAAGTACTACTATAGTTTATATAAACAAGCTGCTGTGTAGCCATGGGGGCAGCCATTCAAGCACAGGATACACAGTAGATAACAGATAAGTACTACTATAGTTTATATAAACAAGCTGCTGTGTAGCCATGGGGGCAGCCATTCAAGCACAGGATACACAGTAGATAACAGATAAGTACTACTATAGTTTATATAATCAAGCTGCTGTGTAGCCATGGGGGCAGCCATTCAAGCACAGGATACACAGTAGATAACAGATAAGTACTACTATAGTTTATATAAACAAGCTGCTATCTACTGTGTATCCTGTGCTTGAATGGCTGCCCCCATGGCTACACAGCAGCTTGTTTATATAAACTATAGTAGTGTTTCTGAAGCAAACACACCAGTTTTACCAGTGCAAGGCAACACTGCATTATATTTGTATTACTTTAAACACTTCTATTTTTTGATGTTACTGTTCTTTTAAGTACATGTCAGGACCACAAGATGCTAAATACTAAATGATAGAGCTGGAGAGAGCCACAGAAGCCACAGATCTGCATTGTAAGAGGGAACCCAAGGTGATAGTATTTTGCTCAAATTCAGTAAATCAACATGTTGTGTCAGTGGTGTGTGTGCTTCCTGTTTTATCAGTGTTTTTTCCTGCAACAGGAAGGAAAACGGTGGTTTATCTGTGGCAGCTGTCATTTTGTCTAGTTCCGCTTAATATTAGCGATCTTTTTCTGGGGCAGTTAGGGGACAAGTTATTGACAAATATAGTGTTGTTTCCTATAAACTCCTGTCTGTGTATGTTTAGGGCAGCACTGCCCGAGATTCTCCATGCCGTGAGCATGTTTAAAGAGATTCGGTCAAGAGTTTTTATTTCTAAATTACACTGCAAATAATTCACTGTACAATATAAAATGTCATTCGTGAACCAACAAGTGTATTTAGTTGTAATATTGGTGTGTAGCTGCATCTCAGGTCATTTTGCCTGGTCATGTGCTTTCAGAAAGAGCCAGCACTTTAGGATGGAACTGCTTTCTGGCAGGCTGTTGTTTCTCCTACTCAATGTAACTGAATGGGTCTCAGTGGGACCTCACCTGGGAATTGCTTTTTAAGTCAACATGAGAGGTCCAGGGATCAATTTGGAGATGTTTGCAGCCTTCTTGACATTCAAGTTTTTTTTGGAGAAAAAACACGAATCGAGTTTGAATTCGATTCGAGTTTTCGTGCGACTTTAAAGAAAAATCTATTTTATTAATACATTTTCGATTGTTCGAATTTTGATTTTTATTGGAGTTAAGAGGAGTTGAAAAAATCTCACATGAATTCGAAATCCGACTCTTTAAGTGGTCAAGTGTTAGACCAGGGCTGTCCAACTGGAGGCTGCTTGATATGATGTGGCCCTTCAAGGGATTTTTGCTCAAGAGCTCCATAGATCTGCCGCTCAAACATGGGAAACTATTAACCTTTCACTGGGCTAGACCAACCAGAGCATTAGAACTCTTTCAGACCAGCCAATCAGGGTTAGGATTAACCTGTATTCTTTCAGAGTATTAGAATGTTTCCGATTACTAGGCCAATAAGAACATTAGAACCTTCACAAGGCGTAACCAGCCTGAAGCCAACTGGAAAATTAAAATAGCAAATAGACTTCATTACCATGCTGTCTGCCAGTAATGGTGGCCATACACGGGCCGATAAAAGCTGCAGACAGACCGAGTCGGCAACTTATTGGCCCATGTATGGGGCCCTCCGACGGGCTTCCTCGATCGATATCTGGCCGAAAGTCGGCCAGATGTCGATTGGACGGGACTAAAATTCTCATCGGATCGCGGACCACATCTGTTCGTTTATGCGATCCTGCGATCCGACCACCCCTCTACCCATCATTATGATCCGATTGTTGGGCTCTAGGGCCCACGAGCGGATCAGCTCGACATCGCCCACCTCAAGGTGGACATATCGGGAAGAGACCCTGTGTATGGCCACTTTTAGTACAAATGGACCTAAACATATAATATATCATGTTTTTTTTAACATTCTTAATTCCTAAACTGATTTCATCACCGTGCCCTTGTGCAAGAGTTAATACTGAGTAACAACATTGGGTTATTTCCAACACTTTTACTCATTTCATTGAAATGCTCAGAGCTTGGATTTGTGGCTCTGTAATGGACCGGCCAATTTATTTCACCAAATATGGGCACCAGACATATCTAGATTATTCCACTTTCACATTGTCACACAGGCGGCCCCGTGTAACTGCCGGGAGATGCCAATACAGTGAAATCACTGCGCAGGCCCTGGATGCCACAGTATATGTCTGTATTTATACAGGATCAGGCAATAAATGAAGCACATTTACATACAATGACTTCCACGATAAAAATAAAGGCAATGAAGATAAACAGACCCGAGAAAGAGGAGAAAGTTCCTGGGAATGAAAGACAGTTATTATTGGTAAGGGGGGATTTTTCTCTACATCTAAGGATTGTTTTGAAGCTTTACAGAAAGAATCTTTTAAAGGGCAACCGTGGGGACATCAAAGGGGTTATTTACTTAAATCTGAATTTATCTCATATTTATTAAAAGAAAAACCACAACTAAACAACGACCAAACTCCCATGCATGATTTTAGCTTATTTATTAAAAATAATCAGATCACAGAAAAACTCGATAAAATCCCAAATCGCTATTATTTTTTGGGGGGATTTTTTCACACATTGCTCAAATTTTTTGGAGTTTTTGCCTGAAAACCCAGATAAAGTCAAATTGTTGTGCAGACCACGAAAACTTCAAATTGAGACAAGTGCCTCCCCCATTGACTTATACAACAGGTCTGAGATGGTGGGTTTTTTCGTATTTGGGCTTTTTGCAGCATCAGGCTATAATAAGGGGCAGATTTATCAAGGGTACAAGTGAATTCTCAGGAATTTTCAAAGTAAAAAAATTCGAAATTCGAAGTAATTTTTTGGATACTTCGACCATCGAATAGGATACTACGACTTCAATTCGAAGAAAAATAGTTTGAATATTTGACCATTTGATAATCGAATAGCCTATGGGGACCTTCTAGAGCAGTTTTCTAAGTTTTTGGAAATCCTTCAAATCATTCGATTCAAAGGATTTAATCGTTCGATCTTACGACCACAAATGGCCAAATTCGATGAAAAAAACCCTTCAACTTCAATTCGATGGTTGAATTTCCAAGTTTTTCCAACTTCGAAATTCGACCCTTGATAAATTTGCCCCTAGATCTTGTAAAATTAAGATTTTTTTTTCCTCTAAAAATTTGAGTTTTCTAGTGAAAGAAACTCGAATTTATTGAGATTTTAACATTCAGATTTTAATTAATAATCCCTATGTGTTGGGACTTCAAGGGGCAGATTTATCAAGGTTCAAATTGGAAATTCGAATTTTCAAGTTGGATTATTGGTCAAAACTCACAAATTCAAGTTGGGAATAATTTTAACTCGATTTTGATTTTAAGATTTATCATACCTGGACGCTGGGAACAATTCAAATTTGACTATTCGCCACCTAAAATCTGCCAAATTCATGTAGAAGTCAATGGCAGAGGCCCAGTGACCCATTTGAAGATGTTAATAGCCTTCCTTCGGAGAAAAAACTTGATTTGAGTTTATTCGAATTCGATTAGAGTTTTCGGGTTGGTAATATTCGTTCAAGTTTTAAATGTCAAATCATATTATATATATTTGAATTTATTTAGTAAAAACAAATTCACATGAATGGGCCTCCCAGTGTGGAAACATCAAGGGGCAGATTTATCAAAATGTGAGATTAGAACTCACCACAGAAAAACTCACTCACTTTCAATTCCCATTCCTATGGGAGTTTCATTGTGGTGAATTCTAAACTCACATTTTGATAAATCTGCCCCCGAGTGGGGGGACAACGTGGGGCAGCTCTAGGAGTGCAACCTCAGATGGACCTCAATTACCATGGTCATTTTAAATCATTTTACACAGGGAGTTGCATTTCAGAAACAGCTGGAGGGCTGCACACTAGGTATCCATGATTATGGGTGACATCTCCTTTATATGGAATCCCCAACTTCCCTGCCTTTACACTAGCAGGTTCCTCATCTCATGCAGGATTATCCTGCAAAGAAGTAGTACCATCCATTTGACAACAAAAGTTGGATTTTTCAGCAAGACGAAACTTCAGATTAATCTACTGTAACTATACCGAAAGGAGGGGGTGTACAGTTCTCAAAAACTTTAACTAAGAAAAGAGAAGTGAGATTAAATACAGTGATTAACTTCCAAATTGCGATAGCTAATTTATAGCAGTTGCTGCTATGGTTTCCTGTCCAAATTACTGGCCCAACAAAGCCAAAGACCAGGGGTGAAGACCACCGAAATGGAAATAGAAGTGTTCAGCTAGCAGCAAGATGTTGGCACCAGGGCTCCATCACGTTAATATAAAACGACCCTCACGAGGAATGACTGATAATCGTCGCACTACATGGGAAACTGTTGCTGCGAAGTCAACGCGGATAGAATTGGTGACAATGTTCTTGACTCTGTTGTTTTGTCTCCTTGTTTTACATACAAGAAGGCGGTATCATGGAACAACACCTCAAATAAGGAAAATATTATGTAATAAGGCACACGAGCTGTGTTGTTAACCTAATTAAACTATGAAGATCATAATGAGATTTGTTACTGAGCTTTCCAAAACCTCACAGTGAAAATCCATCAGGTGCCACCAAGGCAGTAAGAAAGGAAATGCCTCTTTTTACTGTACTTAAAGGGATACTGTCATGGGAAAACATGTTTTTTTCAAAACACATCAGTTAATAGTGCTACTCCAACAGAATTCTGCACTGAAATCCATTTCTCAAAAGTGAAAACAGATTTTTTTATATTTAGTTTTGAAATCTGACATGGGGCTAGACATTTTGTCAATTTCCCAGCTGCCCCTGGTCATGTGACTTGTGCCTGCACTTTAGGAGAGAACTGCTTTCTGGCAGGCTGATCTACCAGGCAGCTGTTATCTTGTGTTAGGGAGCTGTTATCTGGTTACCTTCCCATTGTTCTGTTGTTAGGCTGCTGGGGGGGGGGGGGGGGGGGAAGGGAGGGGGTGATATCACTCCAACTTGCAGTACAGCAGTAAAGAGTGATTGAAGTTTATCAGAGCACAAGTCACATGACTTGGAGCAGCTGGGAAATTGACAATATGTCTAGCCCCATGTCAGATTTCAAAATTGAATATAAAAAAATCTGTTTGCTCTTTTGAGAAACGGATTTCAGTGCAGAATTCTGCTGGAGCAGCACTATTAACTGATTCATTTTGAAAAAAATTTTTTTTCCCCATGACAGTATCCCTTTAAAAATATACTCTGTATAGAAACGAAAAACAACAGGCCCTCTACATGCACTAGAACAATATGAGGTGCAGTTCACCAATTTATAGGGTGCTTCATGTTTTTTTAGCTGGAGTGTATTAAGGTGCCCCAGGTGCATAAAGACTGCACACTCAGCGGTAAACAGAGGAGCAGGAATTCTGGATTCTTGGAAAGACAATCATCGGGGGGAAGCAAAGACACTGGGTACACAGCATGGTTTTCATGCATTTTTGACGATTCCGATAAAAATATGACATTTGATTTTCATGATAATTACTGTCCCGCTGACACCAGGATTGCTCACTGTCAGTGAACGCGGGGTGTTTTTCAGCAAAAAGCAGGATGGGTGGGAATGAGCCACAGTAAGAGACCGGATATGGCACAGGGGATTTGAATAATTAATCAGAAAACATGACAAGTACAGTATCACATGGGGCAGATTCCATGTAACAACCAAACCATCTATGGAAACAGATGTGAGGGTTATACCAGCCTCCGCCAAGCTTTCATCTCTGATTTTGGCCATAGCCTGTCATTGCTCACGTAAAAGGCCACATTTAATATGTACATGTAAAGCTGAAATCTTCTGTAAATATTTATAATTATTGGGGGCAAGCATTGTGTTTCAGTGAATACTTGGGGGCCTTCAGTCCTCATTTGTTTATTTGTCTGTGCCAGGAAGGACTTATTCTGATTTATTAGAGACCTGCCCACAAGGTCAGCAAATGGCGGCAGATCTTTGTCCTGTTTTGGCCACGTAGGTGCTGAACCAAACTGAGGGCCTCTAACAAGATCACATTCATAGCCTGCACAGAACCACAGCCAAATGCAGGCCTCACCAGACATATCTCACTAGATATCAGTTGGGGAGTTATTATTTTGGCCCCAAACATGTGTGCCAAGTCAGCAGACTTTATTTGCCTGCCTCTATTATTTTTAGCCTTGCCACAATCTACCCCTCCTGTAGTGATTACCCCTTACCAACAATCATTGCATTGCCAGCCAAAAAGAGCCAAAAATGTAATTATTTGCTCGTCATTTGTATACAGAGATCCCATAAATCTATGCCAACATGAATATTCATCAGTATTGCACTGTACCAAGCATAATTCTGCAGGAACAGCCCCTTCAGTTTACTCATAACCTGCGTAGAGATTTTCCATAGACCATGGGGCAAATTCACTAAGATTCGTAGTTGCGCTCAGGGGTAGCGTAAGGTTGCGAAGTTGCGCTAGCGTTGATTCGCGAAGCGAAGTTACGCTAGCATACGGCGCCAAATTCAAATTTCAATGGAGGAATACGTAGCAGAACTACACAAGCCTGGGAAACCTTCAAAACATCAAATAAATTTATTTTTTTGCCCTACACATGTGCCCACTGTATAGTTAAGTTGCCATGCGTTAGGAAATGTAGGGGGGAAGGAGGGGAGCCCCCAAAAAAAAATTCAATCTTTTTCAGCCTATTACCCATAATATAGAAAAAACGCCAGCGTTTTTTGGGACTTAGAAAAAATGTGAACTTTTTTTGAAGCAATCCCTATCTACTCTATTGCGCTTCGCCTGGTCTGAGGTAGCGAAGGAAGTCTAGCGTAAAAGGTAGCGTTCAGTACACTGCGCGCGTTAGTGAATTTGCGTAGTTACGTCCGTAGCGAAAATTCGCCAGGCGTAAGGGTGCGAAGTAACACTAGCGAATTGACGCTAGCGTTAGGCGCTTAGTGAATTTGCCCCGATGTCTCATCTTCTGTCTCATTATGATCACTACACCAGCAGAGTGTTCTGGATATTTCTGTTTCCAAGCTCAGGGCAGTGTACTGGCTCAGACTAATTGCCCATGCTGTACGTGCCAGGTGAAGTGCCAGCCTCTTGTTCCCATTCCAGGGAAGCGCAGGTGGGCAGCTTCTTTAGGGCCTGGATTTCTTCTCTCCGGATACAAGTCATATAGTTCTGACATTTTCCTGGCTGGTTGGAAGGCAGGTTTGTCTGTACAGTTCTCTCTTCTGGCAGTAAGAGCTCGAGCTGTTTCTCTGCACAGCGTCAGTTTGATCATTGTAGGGTAGTGGCCAAGCTTGGCCTGCAGTGCTGTGGATTCGGTGTACTTGTAATGATTATTTCACTGCTGCTCTGCCCCTCAGTTCCCATCTCTAAGTATCTAAGCTGCTTTTCCAGGACATCATCCTCTCCAGCAACTGAACACACAAGAACTGATGTGAAACCACACAGGAGTGCACCCATTAAGTTCGTCTTTGCCTTATTAATTTGGTCAGTGATTTTGGTGGATCACATGGAAGGGCTGTAGTTGATGTGTCTCTGCCTTGTTGCAATCCCAATTTACCATGTAACTATTTGTGAATGTCAATGTAAATAGAACTCCCTCCCTGTGGATTAGAGGGCTATCCAGTCTGCATATACATTTTCTGGTATCCTCTCATAGCCATTGCCCTGGCAGAGGTTAAAACTCTTTGTGCTACTCTTTGTTCTGGGCAATATGAAGCTATAAAAGGTTGCCAAAGCCTGACCTACTGACTGTGCTTTTATTAATACACTATATTCAGAGGTTCCACAGAACCAAGAGAGGCTGGAGTATCTCCATGGATATCATTCTTCTGGTTAGTGCTGCCTGGTGGGAATAACTCAGGAAACCAAGTCAGCACTCGGATGTCTGTATAGTCTGAAAAGTGAGAACACCCCATGGCGGCAGAATCCGTCCAAGTGTCCAAAAACTCTCCTCTTGGCACACAATATAAACTGAAAGGATTTAGCTCCAGTTTGCATTTACTTCTTTCCCTAAACTGAAAGTCTCAAACATGAAAAACATAAAGCCTTAACTGCAGATATTTCCAGTTCCCCACGGGCTTGGGAAAAAAAAAAAAAAATGAGCTGGCGTCTCAGGCATTTTGTACTTAAACAACTTGGCCGGCCGATTATCTGGCTCTATAAATTGATAAATAGCTTGCGCTTAAACATTTCACCACGTTGCAAATTACTTAAATGTCTTTGTCCAAAACAGCTGGGGCGGCTTTGCACTTGGTTATAGAGGAAGCAATGAGAGTTAAGAGAAGGATTCTCATTTCAAACATAGCATGGAGCGGTTTCTTTGACTTCCCCTCTGCTTGACATGAAGGGAAAAAAAAAGCACCTAATTACTAGCAGATGCGCCTTTCACAGAGAGGGCCTTGCACTAATCCCACTGCCCGACACAAGTGCTAGACCTTGGGGGAGGGAGGCAGAGAAATGGGAACTTCTTGGGAACCTTTAGGAAGTCGGCCACATGTTGGTCACACCCTCACTAGAGGGTTCATCCATACTGGAGCAGAGGGAATATGGACTGCAGATTTGTAAGGGCGTGGGATCCCATTAAAGGCCACTTTGCACCCAACTGACCCTGATCATGTTTTTCCCATTGCTCATGTCCCTGGTTAAGCCCTCTCCTGCCATCCTTCATTCTCATATCCAAACAAATGCCTGGTTGGTAGAGTCAATGACCCAAGAACCCAGTACACAGTAAAAAAGATATATTTTTCAGTGTC
Organism: Xenopus laevis; assembly: GCF_017654675.1. Classification (NCBI taxonomy): domain Eukaryota; kingdom Metazoa; phylum Chordata; class Amphibia; order Anura; family Pipidae; genus Xenopus; species Xenopus laevis. Next base: position 10,429,485 of record NC_054371.1, read on the forward strand.
ATCGGTTACAGCATACTGAACTCAAAAGTAAACTTCCTCCTTAATTTCCGCCAGCTCTCAATGTCAAACATAGTATAGCAACATGTCTGTCAATTCCCAATAAAACTGAGGCTCTACCTACTAGGAAACATCATAGGGGCTATTTGTTAAGCTGAACGCAATGTGGGCATTATAAAAAGGACATTTTTGTGCGGTAGGGGTCATTTGGAAAGATTAAGGAAGCAGGCAAGGAGCAAAACCAGGCACAGTTCGTTATATCTTTGAACATTGCCTAAGGCTTAGTGCAAATTTCCACAGGTCTCTTTGTTCTGTTTCAGAGCAGCTCCCCCAATGAATACAGGGCTGACGGTTAGTCATCAATGTATTAGTGAAATAACGTCAGACAGAGAGGCAAGTAGGCATCCCCCTGCCACACCCTAAATTGCACATCATACAGGCACAGCCAACAGCAAGGTCCTTTATTGTAAATATCTGAAAGCACATTTGCAAATATTTATTAGTCTAGTGGTCCATTTGACCTGCTTAAACGGAAGAGTTACTGCTGCGACACCCTCCAAAAAGCAAAAACTGGGATCTTGGAGGTGCCACTGAACCCATATTTTGTTGACTCTTTCCTTCTAATCATCCGAATTCCTGGAAGAAATCTACAATCACCCCAATCAAATTAAAGAAGGAACAAAAAAAAAAAACTCATGTTTTGTAAGAGTTGAGGTTAAGCGGAACCCAAGAGTTAATGATTTCTTGCGTCAGACTGAAGCAGAAGGAAATTGAGGACTGGTGAGAAAGTCCCAGGGTAGGAGATCTGTTTGCAATAAAATCTCCCCAACCTTAGAATTACAATAACATCCCTCTGCCTGCTCCAGCATACACAACAGGGCCGTGTTTGGACAGACATGAGCTGGGAGAGGTGGGGAACAAGGGAACCAAGAGAGAAACTTGGAATCATTTCCATATGTGCTCTCAGCACTCAATTCACAATCGCTCCACTTACATCTATCGTTATGCATGCATAGGAATATAAACTTCTACCGGGGGGAGGGATTTGCTATGACCCAAATAGAGAGCAATCATCCCAAAATGAGTACAATTAGGTCACAATGATTCTGTAGCCATGAGATTTGTCCATTTAATTGGGTTAAATAACTCTTTGAGCTGCAGCAATACTGGAACTTTGGAATTACTTTTTGGCAATGAGTCTCCTGAGTGTGTTTAAGTTCTGACCCATCTCCTTGGAGAAGCAAGTCAAGGACATCTGCCAGGTTGAGGAGTGATGGAGAGCAAGCAAGATGGCACCTGTGCCAGACACGAAGAGAAATTATTTTGCATTTGGTGCAAGATGCATGCTCTTCTCATGCCCCATATTCAGTTTGGTATCCCCATTTAGCAGATAGCTCCAAGCCCAGTTTGCTGCTACAACGAGCTGATGATCTGACCAAACAGCTTGGAACTTTCTTGTACCTATAATATTTATTGGCCCATAGTAATTAAAAGAGGTGCACTGGTTACTGCACATGACTTACTGTACAGCACTGAAGTTAACCGGCACCTATAAACATCAATGAGGAACACCCTAACCAACAATGAAACCACTTACCAACTGTCCCTATTGTATATGAAATGTACTTCTCATTGCTCTATACTGACCTCAGATATGTTTGTATGTTTTCAGTGGTTGTGGTGTTCCCAAGCCCAAACGGAAGGATGTATTACATTAGCCCTAGAGGTAAGAGATGAGACTAGGTACTAGTAACCTAGTGGCCCTGGAGGATAATTACAAATGTATTAAAAGAAAATTCCCATGACAAGGAAACCCTAACTGTCTGGATGACCACGAGTCTTACTCTCCTTTAGGACAGATGGAGAAGAATGATGGAGGGGGTTATTATTGTAGAGGATATCGTATCCATCTGTCTCTGATTATCACACAGGCGTGTCTTGTTTTTCCATGGGGATAAAGAACGGAGCAGTGTAAGAAACCATAAAACAAGGGAGGGTATGGGCCCTGGGAAAGTCATTTCTTGCTACGGGTCTGTACCCTGTGGATTCTGGGATATCCCACAATCTATTCCCTAGAAAAGAATGTTAGCACACGTCGTCTCCTGGAAAAAAATCTTTTATCAGCTGCTACTGAACAAACGAATACAAACGCGGTAAAATCAGCCCATGACACATAGCAACAATCTGCTAATCTGATATTTCATGTGATAATCCTGTTTTCTCTGGTATCATCCTGGCTGTGCAGCGTGAGTTCCGCTTATGAGCAGGGTGCAGCACGGGCGGCTGGAGGGCAGCAGGAAGGGCTGTTAGTCAGACAAGCAGAGACAGATATCAGGAAATGATCCATCGTTAAGATTCTACTGTCAGCAATGTCATTTTCCCGTAATGACCAGCTCTTCCGTCCTCATCAGCTTCCCCTCGGCTCAACTCCTTCTACTGTTTATGCTGACAGAGAGCGCACAAACACGCCACTGTAGTAAATAGGCCAACAGTGAGACTAAAGCTGGCCATAGGCGTGCACATTATTAGCCTAGGTTGGACCAACAACTGTCAGTGCCAATCTTCCGACCTGCAGTTAAAGGGATACTGTCATGGGAAAAACATTTTTTTTCAAAATGAATCAGTTAATAGTGCTGCTCCAGCAGAATTCTGCACTGAAATCCAATTCTCAAAAGAGCAAACAGATTTTTTTATCTTCAATTTTGAAATCTGACATGGGGCTAGACATATTGTCAATTTCCCAGCTGCCCCAAGTCATGTGACTTGTGCTTTGATAAACTTCAATCACTCTTTACTGCTGTACTGCAAGTTGGAGTGATATCACCCCTCCCTTTCCCCCCCCAGCAGCCAAACAAAAGAACAATGGGAAGGTAACCAGATAGCAGCTCCCTAACACAAGATAACAGCTGCCTGGTAGCTCTAAGAACAACACTCAATAGTAAAATCCAGGTCCCACTGAGACACATTCAGTTACATTGAGAAGGAAAAACAGCAGCCTGCCAGAAAGCATTTCTCTCCTAAAGTGCAGGCACAAATCACATGACCAGGGGCAGCTGGGAAATTGACAAAATGTCTGTCCCATGTCAGATTTCAAAATTGAATGTAAAAAAATCTGTTTGCTCTTTTGAGAAATGGATTTCAGTGCAGAATTCTGCTGGAGCAGCACTATTAACTGATTCATTTTGAAAAAAATGTTTTTTTCCCATGACAGTATCCCTTTAACCATTCAGATTAAATAAAGTAGTAAAAAAACAAATCAGAAAATGCTCTGGCCATTAATTGATAGGCAGCAATTGTACGAAGGTTAAAGGTGGTCATAGACATTCCAATTACGATCTTTCCAGGAAAGATTGTTTGTTTCAATATACACACGTGTAGAACTGAATCGTCGGATATACAGGTATAAACAATAGAATTCTACCTGTATCTGACGATTAAGCACTAAAAATGGCCGATGTTTGGGTGCCTTCAAAGGTGCCCGATCAACATTTTCCGGCCAGCCTGATCAATGCTCCAAATCCAGGATTCTGTTTGGGATTCGGCCTTTTTCAGCACAATTTGGATTCGGCTGAATCCTTCTGCCCGGCTGAACCGAATCTGAATCCTAATTTGCATATGCAAATTAGGGGTGGGGAGGGAAAATGCGTGAATTTTTTTCAGAAAACAAGGAAGTAAAAAAAGTTTTCCCCCTTCCCACCCCTAATTTGCATATGCAAATTGGGATTCGTTTCGGTATTCAGCTGTATCTTTCGTGAAGGATTCCAGGGTTTGGCCGGTGCATCCCTAGTTAGAAGTTCAAACCATTTATTGGGACATACAGATGAAGGCCTGACGCATTTCGTGCCTATTGGGACACTTACTCATAGCCTATGTGTAAGTGCCCCAATAGGCACGAAACGTGTCAGATGAATCGCCTTTGGGATATCGGCACAGGATACCACCGTGGGATGAAAAATAAAAAACGTAATCTGTGAGCTACAGTGATATCTGTTTGCTTTTAAGTGGGTCTAGAAGTAACTCCAGTACAACACACACTGGGACCCAGCAGCCTTTTCCTACATTGCTGCATTGACTCCTCCTGCATAGTTTTGTCTGGCCACTCATAACACTTTGTAATACAGAACATGCATAATGATATATGAGCTACACGTAAACTGCACTGCAACTACTAACTGAAATGATAATACACAGCGACAGAGCAACACATGTTTCTCTTCCACAAACAGACTGTTTGTAACTTTCATAAATATAAAACATTTTTTAGTCATTTTACATTTCCCGATTGAGTCACTGACCTTATCCAGCAGATCTACTGATCTCTTAGCTCTTCCATTCTGCAGCCAGAAGGCAGTGACCAGCTCTCCTTGGTGGGCCCCTGTCATGTGAACAAACAGACATCATGAAGTGTGATTGAAGAAACGTCATCAACGTATCTGCGTTTGTGTCATAGGAGGGGAAACAAAGTGTTGGGTTATTTGCTTTCATGGTGTCAAATAACTTCTCAACTAGATTTTAAACACGGGAATCGTGATATTGTCACTTTATAAATAAAGGTGGTTAGAATCGCAATGACTGGCCCAGTATTTATTGGAATAAGTGGCACCAAGTGTCTGCAAAAAGCCTCACTCAGCAGATCAAACAACATGGCTGCTCAGCCTCCCATTAGGCTTGAAGTATTTAGATACAACCCACAGTTTATTCAGCCTGTTAGATCTGCTTTAACACTCTTAAAGATAATCTTGATATATGTGCAATTGCAGGTGCCTTCCAAGAAAGCTCCGAAGGCTTAAATGATTGGTTTCCTGTTTCCTGCACCCCCACCTCTCCAACCACAAACCCTATAGTGCAGAAAAACAGCTGAGGTAAGACCTTCATAACCCCTATATTTCCTTAGAACTCGTTTTTAAGTTGGGTTTACTATATTGCCATAAATGTTCAGTAAAGTATCAAATGAAAGCTTGTTCCGGAGGATACAGGCAGCAATTTAAGTCAACGATGCTTGTGAGCCCAAACAGCGGTTTTCAACGTGCAATTGCTGCACCAACAGCACATATGTTGCATACAAGTCCCTGAGATTTCGGGGGGTTTGAAACCCTTCAGTCTCTTATTCTCAATGGCAGTGTATGTTAGTTAAAGGCCTCCTTGGAGGTCCAGGCTTTGGTCAAGGACCCTCTTGATGTATCAGCCATAGTTCCAAGAATATTTAGTACACTGTACTGTAAATTAATTTCAGCCTCTATGACTTTCAAAGTGTTTTTTTTTAGATATACCTAAGCATGCTTTCTCCCCAATTTCAACCCTAACTGACCTTTCATCAGTGCCACCCTTGCAGCGGCTCCAAGTGCCCTCAAGGTTGCAGGTCCCACAGTTTGGGAACCACTACTGTGCAATAACCATTTGGCAACAGGTACACTGGAGACCTTTGCTGAAATTTGTTGCTGAATTTATCTGCAGAAGCTCCATCTGCCTGTTTGTATAGTAAGGGCCATGTCCGTGCTGAGTTAAGAGTTTGTTACTGCAGCTCTGCACC